>NW_027459595.1:0-264315 GCF_050624435.1 Tenrec ecaudatus
GAGCCTAAAGCCTAGGGGTGCCCTAGCCTGAAGGCTAGGGGAGCCCTAGCCTTAGCCTAGGGGAGCCTAAAGCCTAGGGGTGCCCTAGCCTGAAGGCTAGGGGAGCCCTAGCCTTAGCCTAGGGGAGCCTAAAGCCTAGGGGTGCCCTAGCCTGAAGGCTAGGGGAGCCCTAGCCTTAGCCTAGGGGAGCCTAAAGCCTAGGGGTGCCCTAGCCTGAAGGCTAGGGGAGCCCTAGCCTTAGCCTAGGGGAGCCTAAAGCCTAGGGGTGCCCTAGCCTGAAGGCTAGGGGAGCCCTAGCCTTAGCCTAGGGGAGCCTAAAGCCTAGGGGTGCCCTAGCCTGAAGGCTAGGGGAGCCCTAGCCTTAGCCTAGGGGAGCCTAAAGCCTAGGGGTGCCCTAGCCTGAAGGCTAGGGGAGCCCTAGCCTTAGCCTAGGGGAGCCTAAAGCCTAGGGGTGCCCTAGCCTGAAGGCTAGGGGAGCCCTAGCCTTAGCCTAGGGGAGCCTAAAGCCTAGGGGTGCCCTAGCCTGAAGGCTAGGGGAGCCCTAGCCTTAGCCTAGGGGAGCCTAAAGCCTAGGGGTGCCCTAGCCTGAAGGCTAGGGGAGCCCTAGCCTTAGCCTAGGGGAGCCTAAAGCCTAGGGGTGCCCTAGCCTGAAGGCTAGGGGAGCCCTAGCCTTAGCCTAGGGGAGCCTAAAGCCTAGGGGTGCCCTAGCCTGAAGGCTAGGGGAGCCCTAGCCTTAGCCTAGGGGAGCCTAAAGCCTAGGGGTGCCCTAGCCTGAAGGCTAGGGGAGCCCTAGCCTTAGGCCTAGGGGAGCCTAAAGCCTAGGGGTGCCCTAGCCTGAAGGCTAGGGGAGCCCTAGCCTTAGCCTAGGGGAGCCTAAAGCCTAGGGGTGCCCTAGCCTGAAGGCTAGGGGAGCCCTAGCCTTAGCCTAGGGGAGCCTAAAGCCTAGGGGTGCCCTAGCCTGAAGGCTAGGGGAGCCCTAGCCTTAGCCTAGGGGAGCCTAAAGCCTAGGGGTGCCCTAGCCTGAAGGCTAGGGGAGCCCTAGCCTTAGCCTAGGGGAGCCTAAAGCCTAGGGGTGCCCTAGCCTGAAGGCTAGGGGAGCCCTAGCCTTAGCCTAGGGGAGCCTAAAGCCTAGGGGTGCCCTAGCCTGAAGGCTAGGGGAGCCCTAGCCTTAGCCTAGGGGAGCCTAAAGCCTAGGGGTGCCCTAGCCTGAAGGCTAGGGGAGCCCTAGCCTTAGCCTAGGGGAGCCTAAAGCCTAGGGGTGCCCTAGCCTGAAGGCTAGGGGAGCCCTAGCCTTAGCCTAGGGGAGCCTAAAGCCTAGGGGTGCCCTAGCCTGAAGGCTAGGGGAGCCCTAGCCTTAGCCTAGGGGAGCCTAAAGCCTAGGGGTGCCCTAGCCTGAAGGCTAGGGGAGCCCTAGCCTTAGCCTAGGGGAGCCTAAAGCCTAGGGGTGCCCTAGCCTGAAGGCTAGGGGAGCCCTAGCCTTAGCCTAGGGGAGCCTAAAGCCTAGGGGTGCCCTAGCCTGAAGGCTAGGGGAGCCCTAGCCTTAGCCTAGGGGAGCCTAAAGCCTAGGGGTGCCCTAGCCTGAAGGCTAGGGGAGCCCTAGCCTTAGCCTAGGGGAGCCTAAAGCCTAGGGGTGCCCTAGCCTGAAGGCTAGGGGAGCCCTAGCCTTAGCCTAGGGGAGCCTAAAGCCTAGGGGTGCCCTAGCCTGAAGGCTAGGGGAGCCCTAGCCTTAGCCTAGGGGAGCCTAAAGCCTAGGGGTGCCCTAGCCTGAAGGCTAGGGGAGCCCTAGCCTTAGCCTAGGGGAGCCTAAAGCCTAGGGGTGCCCTAGCCTGAAGGCTAGGGGAGCCCTAGCCTTAGCCTAGGGGAGCCTAAAGCCTAGGGGTGCCCTAGCCTGAAGGCTAGGGGAGCCCTAGCCTTAGCCTAGGGGAGCCTAAAGCCTAGGGGTGCCCTAGCCTGAAGGCTAGGGGAGCCCTAGCCTTAGCCTAGGGGAGCCTAAAGCCTAGGGGTGCCCTAGCCTGAAGGCTAGGGGAGCCCTAGCCTTAGCCTAGGGGAGCCTAAAGCCTAGGGGTGCCCTAGCCTGAAGGCTAGGGGAGCCCTAGCCTTAGCCTAGGGGAGCCTAAAGCCTAGGGGTGCCCTAGCCTGAAGGCTAGGGGAGCCCTAGCCTTAGCCTAGGGGAGCCTAAAGCCTAGGGGTGCCCTAGCCTGAAGGCTAGGGGAGCCCTAGCCTTAGCCTAGGGGAGCCTAAAGCCTAGGGGTGCCCTAGCCTGAAGGCTAGGGGAGCCCTAGCCTTAGCCTAGGGGAGCCTAAAGCCTAGGGGTGCCCTAGCCTGAAGGCTAGGGGAGCCCTAGCCTTAGCCTAGGGGAGCCTAAAGCCTAGGGGTGCCCTAGCCTGAAGGCTAGGGGAGCCCTAGCCTTAGCCTAGGGGAGCCTAAAGCCTAGGGGTGCCCTAGCCTGAAGGCTAGGGGAGCCCTAGCCTTAGCCTAGGGGAGCCTAAAGCCTAGGGGTGCCCTAGCCTGAAGGCTAGGGGAGCCCTAGCCTTAGCCTAGGGGAGCCTAAAGCCTAGGGGTGCCCTAGCCTGAAGGCTAGGGGAGCCCTAGCCTTAGCCTAGGGGAGCCTAAAGCCTAGGGGTGCCCTAGCCTGAAGGCTAGGGGAGCCCTAGCCTTAGCCTAGGGGAGCCTAAAGCCTAGGGGTGCCCTAGCCTGAAGGCTAGGGGAGCCCTAGCCTTAGCCTAGGGGAGCCTAAAGCCTAGGGGTGCCCTAGCCTGAAGGCTAGGGGAGCCCTAGCCTTAGCCTAGGGGAGCCTAAAGCCTAGGGGTGCCCTAGCCTGAAGGCTAGGGGAGCCCTAGCCTTAGCCTAGGGGAGCCTAAAGCCTAGGGGTGCCCTAGCCTGAAGGCTAGGGGAGCCCTAGCCTTAGCCTAGGGGAGCCTAAAGCCTAGGGGTGCCCTAGCCTGAAGGCTAGGGGAGCCCTAGCCTTAGCCTAGGGGAGCCTAAAGCCTAGGGGTGCCCTAGCCTGAAGGCTAGGGGAGCCCTAGCCTTAGCCTAGGGGAGCCTAAAGCCTAGGGGTGCCCTAGCCTGAAGGCTAGGGGAGCCCTAGCCTTAGCCTAGGGGAGCCTAAAGCCTAGGGGTGCCCTAGCCTGAAGGCTAGGGGAGCCCTAGCCTTAGCCTAGGGGAGCCTAAAGCCTAGGGGTGCCCTAGCCTGAAGGCTAGGGGAGCCCTAGCCTTAGCCTAGGGGAGCCTAAAGCCTAGGGGTGCCCTAGCCTGAAGGCTAGGGGAGCCCTAGCCTTAGCCTAGGGGAGCCTAAAGCCTAGGGGTGCCCTAGCCTGAAGGCTAGGGGAGCCCTAGCCTTAGCCTAGGGGAGCCTAAAGCCTAGGGGTGCCCTAGCCTGAAGGCTAGGGGAGCCCTAGCCTTAGCCTAGGGGAGCCTAAAGCCTAGGGGTGCCCTAGCCTGAAGGCTAGGGGAGCCCTAGCCTTAGCCTAGGGGAGCCTAAAGCCTAGGGGTGCCCTAGCCTGAAGGCTAGGGGAGCCCTAGCCTTAGCCTAGGGGAGCCTAAAGCCTAGGGGTGCCCTAGCCTGAAGGCTAGGGGAGCCCTAGCCTTAGCCTAGGGGAGCCTAAAGCCTAGGGGTGCCCTAGCCTGAAGGCTAGGGGAGCCCTAGCCTTAGCCTAGGGGAGCCTAAAGCCTAGGGGTGCCCTAGCCTGAAGGCTAGGGGAGCCCTAGCCTTAGCCTAGGGGAGCCTAAAGCCTAGGGGTGCCCTAGCCTGAAGGCTAGGGGAGCCCTAGCCTTAGCCTAGGGGAGCCTAAAGCCTAGGGGTGCCCTAGCCTGAAGGCTAGGGGAGCCCTAGCCTTAGCCTAGGGGAGCCTAAAGCCTAGGGGTGCCCTAGCCTGAAGGCTAGGGGAGCCCTAGCCTTAGCCTAGGGGAGCCTAAAGCCTAGGGGTGCCCTAGCCTGAAGGCTAGGGGAGCCCTAGCCTTAGCCTAGGGGAGCCTAAAACCTAGGGGTGCCCTAGCCTGAAGGCTAGGGGAGCCCTAGCCTTAGCCTAGGGGAGCCTAAAGCCTAGGGGTGCCCTAGCCTGAAGGCTAGGGGAGCCCTAGCCTTAGCCTAGGGGAGCCTAAAGCCTAGGGGTGCCCTAGCCTGAAGGCTAGGGGAGCCCTAGCCTTAGCCTAGGGGAGCCTAAAGCCTAGGGGTGCCCTAGCCTGAAGGCTAGGGGAGCCCTAGCCTTAGCCTAGGGGAGCCCTAGCCTAAAGCCTAGGGGTGCCCTAGCCTGAAGGCTAGGGGAGCCCTAGCCTTAGCCTAGGGGAGCCTAAAGCCTAGGGGTGCCCTAGCCTGAAGGCTAGGGGAGCCCTAGCCTTAGCCTAGGGGAGCCTAAAGCCTAGGGGTGCCCTAACCTGAAGGCTAGGGGAGCCCTAGCCTTAGCCTAGGGGAGCCTAAAGCCTAGGGGTGCCCTAGCCTGAAGGCTAGGGGAGCCCTAGCCTTAGCCTAGGGGAGCCCTAGCCTAAAGCCTAGGGGTGCCCTAGCCTGAAGGCTAGGGGAGCCCTAGCCTTAGCCTAGGGGAGCCTAAAGCCTATGGGTGCCCTAGCCTGAAGGCTAGGGGAGCCCTAGCCTTAGCCTAGGGGAGCCTAAAGCCTAGGGGTGCCCAAGCCTGAAGGCTAGGGGAGCCCTAGCCTTAGCCTAGGGGAGCCTAAAGCCTAGGGGTGCCCTAGCCTGAAGGCTAGGGGAGCCCTAGCCTTAGCCTAGGGGAGCCTAAAGCCTAGGGGTGCCCTAGCCTGAAGGCTAGGGGAGCCCTAGCCTTAGCCTAGGGGAGCCTAAAGCCTAGGGGTGCCCTAGCCTGAAGGCTTGGGGAGCCCTAGCCTTAGCCTAGGGGAGCCTAAAGCCTAGGGGTGCCCTAGCCTGAAGGCTAGGGGAGCCCTAGCCTTAGCCTAGGGGAGCCTAAAGCCCAGGGGTGCCCTAGCCTGAAGGCTAGGGGAGCCCTAGCCTTAGCCTAGGGGAGCCTAATGCCTAGGGGTGCCCTAGCCTGAAGGCTAGGGGAGCCCTAGCCTTAGCCTTTGGGAGCCTAAAGCCTAGGGGTGCCCTAGCCTGAAGGGTAGGGGAGCCCTAGCCTTAGCCTAGGGGAGCCTAAAGCCTAGGGGTGCCCTAGCCTGAAGGCTAGGGGAGCCCTAGCCTTAGCCTAGGGGAGCCTAAAGCCTAGGGGTGCCCTAGCCTGAAGGCTAGGGGAGCCCTAGCCTTAGCCTAGGGGAGCCTAAAGCCTAGGGGTGCCCTAGCCTGAAGGCTAGGGGAGCCCTAGCCTTAGCCTAGGGGAGCCTAAAGCCTAGGGGTGCCCTAGCCTGAAGGCTAGGGGAGCCCTAGCCTTAGCCTAGGGGAGCCTAAAGCCTAGGGGTGCCCTAGCCTGAAGGCTAGGGGAGCCCTAGCCTTAGCCTAGGGGAGCCTAAAGCCTAGGGGTGCCCTAGCCTGAAGGCTAGGGGAGCCCTAGCCTTAGCCTAGGGGAGCCTAAAGCCTAGGGGTGCCCTAGCCTGAAGACTAGGGGAGCCCTAGCCTTAGCCTAGGGGAGCCTAAAGCCTAGGGGTGCCCTAGCCTGAAGGCTAGGGGAGCCCTAGCCTTAGCCTAGGGGAGCCCTAGCCTAAAGCCTAGGGGTGCCCTAGCCTGAAGGCTAGGGGAGCCCTAGCCTTAGCCTAGGGGAGCCTAAAGCCTAGGGTTGCCCTAGCCTGAAGGCTAGGGGAGCCCTAGCCTTAGCCTAGGGGAGCCTAAAGCCTAGGGGTGCCCTAGCCTGAAGGCTAGGGGAGCCCTAGCCTTAGCCTAGGGGAGCCTAAAGCCTAGGGGTGCCCTAGCCTGAGGGCTAGGGGAGCCCTAGCCTTAGCCTAGAGGAGCCCTAGCCTAAAGCCTAGGGGTGCCCTAGCCTGAAGGCTAGGGGAGCCCTAGCCTTAGCCTAGGGGAGCCTAAAGCCTAGGGGTGCCCTAGCCTGAAGGCTAGGGGAGCCCTAGCCTTAGCCTAGGAGAGCCTAAAGCCTAGGGGTGCCCTAGCCTGAAGTCTAGGGGAGCCCTAAACTTAGCCTAGGGGAGCCTAAAGCCTAGGGGTGCCCTAGCCTGAAGGCTAGGGGAGCCCTAGCCTTAGCCTAGGGGAGCCTAAAGCCTAGGGGTGCACTAGCCTGAAGGCTAGGGGAGCCCTAGCCTTAGCTAGGGGAGCCTAAAGCCTAGGGGTGCCCTAGCCTGAAGGCTAGGGGAGCCCTAGCCTTAGCCTAGGGTTGCCTAAAGCCTAGGGGTGCCCTAGCCTGAAGGCTAGGGGAGCCCTAGCCTTAGCCTAGGGGAGCCTAAACCCTAGGGGTGCCCTAGCCTGAAGGCTAGGGGAGCCCTAGCCTTAGCCTAGGGGAGCCCTAGCCTAAAGCCTAGGGGTGCCCTAGCCTGAAGGCTAGGGGAGCCCTAGCCTTAGCCTAGGGGAGCCTAAAGCCTAGGGTTGCCCTAGCCTGAAGGCTAGGGGAGCCCTAGCCTTAGCCTAGGGGAGCCTAAAGCCTAGGGTTGCCCTAGCCTGAAGGCTAGGGGAGCCCTAGCCTTAGCCTAGGGGAGCCTAAAGCCTAGGGGTGCCCTAGCCTGAAGGCTAGGGGAGCCCTAGCCTTAGCCTAGGGGAGCCTAAAGCCTAGGGGTGCCCTAGCCTGAAGGCTAGGGGAGCCCTAGCCTTAGCCTAGGGGAGCCTAAAGCCTAGGGGTGCCCTAGCCTGAAGGCTAGGGGAGCCCTAGCCTTAGCCTAGGGGAGCCTAAAGCCTAGGGGTGCCCTAGCCTGAAGGCTAGGGGAGCCCTAGCCTTAGCCTAGGGGAGCCTAAAGCCTAGGGGTGCCCTAGCCTGAAGGCTAGGGGAGCCCTAGCCTTAGCCTAGGGGAGCCTAAAGCCTAGGGGTGCCCTAGCCTGAAGGCTAGGGGAGCCCTAGCGTTAGCCTAGGGGAGCCTAAAGCCTAGGGGTGCCCTAGCCTGAAGGCTAGGGGAGCCCTAGCCTTAGCCTAGGGGAGCCTAAAGCCTAGGGGTGCCCTAGCCTGAAGGCTAGGGGAGCCCGATCCTTAGCCTAGGGGAGCCTAAAGCCTAGGGGTGCCCTAGCCTGAAGGCTAGGGGAGCCCTAGCCTTAGCCTAGGGGAGCCTAAAGCCTAGGGGTGCCCTAGCCTGAAGGCTAGGGGAGCCCTAGGCTTAGCCTAGGGGAGCCCTAGCCTAAAGCCTAGGGGTGCCGTAGCCTGAAGGCTAGGGGAGCCCTAGCCTTAGCCTAGGGGAGCCTAAAGCCTAGGGGTGCCCTAGCCTGAAGGCTAGGGGAGCCCTACCCTTAGCCTAGGGGAGCCCTAGCCTAAAGCCCAGGGGTGCCCTAGCCTGAAGGCTAGGGGAGCCCTAGCCTTAGCCTAGGGGAGCCTAAAGCCTAGGGGTGCCCTAGCCTGAAGGCTAGGGGAGCCGTAGCCTTAGCCTAGGGGAGCCTAAAGCCTAGGGGTGCCCTAGCCTGAAGGCTAGGGGAGCCCTAGCCTTAGCCTAGGGGAGCCTAAAGCCTAGGAGTGCCCTAGCCTGAAGGCTAGAGGAGACCTAGCCTTAGCCTAGGGGAGCCTAAAGCCTAGGGGTGCCCTAGCCTGAAGGCTAGGGGAGCTCTAGCCTTAGCCTAGGGGAGCCCTAGCCTAAAGCCTAGGGGTGCCCTAGCTTGAAGGCTAGGGGAGCCCTAGCCTTAGCCTAGGGGAGCCTAAAGCCTAGGGTTGCCCTAGCCTGAAGGCTAGGGGAGCCCTAGCCTTAGCCTAGGGGAGCCTAAAGCCTAGGGGTGCCCTAGCCTGAGGGCTAGGGGAGCCCTAGCCTTAGCCTAGGGGAGCCCTAGCCTAAAGCCTAGGGGTGCCCTAGCCTGAAGGCTAGGGGAGCCCTAGCCTTAGCCTAGGGGAGCCCTAGCCTAAAGCCTAGGGGTGCCCTAGCCTGAAGGCTAGGGGAGCCCTAGCCTTAGCCTAGGGGAGCCTAAAGCCTAGGGGTGCCCTAGCCTGAAGGCTAGGGGAGCCGTAGCCTTAGCCTAGGGGAGCCTAAAGCCTAGGGGTGCCCTAACCTGAAGGCTAGGGGAGCCGTAGCCTTAGCCTAGGGGAGCCTAAAGCCTAGGGGTGCCCTAGCCTGAAGGCTAGGGGAGCCCTAGCCTTAGCCTAGGGGAGCCTAAAGCCTAGGGGTGCCCGAGCCTGAAGGCTAGGGGAGCCCTAGCCTTAGCCTAGGGGAGCCTAAAGCCTAGGGGTGCCCGAGCCTGAAGGCTAGGGGAGCCCTAGCCTTAGCCTAGGGGAGCCTAAAGCCTAGGGGTGCCCTAGCCTGAAGGCTAGGGGAGCCCTAGCCTTAGCCTAGTGGAGCCTAAAGCCTAGGGGTGCCCTAGCCTGAAGGCTAGGGGAGCCCTAGCCTTAGCCTAGGGGAGCCTAAAGCCTAGGGGTGCCCTAGCCTGAAGGCAACGGGAGCCCTAGCCTTAGCCTAGGGGAGCCTAAAGCCTAGGGGTGCCCTAGCCTGAAGGCTACGGGAGCCCTAGCCTTAGCCTAGGGGTGCCTAAAGCCTAGGGGTGCCCTAGCCTGAAGGCTAGGGGAGCCCTAGCCTTAGCCTAGGGGAGCCTAAAGCCTAGGGGTGCCCTAGCCTGAAGGCTAGGGGAGCCCTAGCCTTAGCCTAGGGGAGCCTAAAGCCTAGGGGTGCCCTAGCCTGAAGGCTAGGGGAGCCCTAGCCTTAGCCTAGGGGAGCCTAAAGCCTCGGGGTGCCCTAGCCTGAGGGATATGGGAGCCCTAGCCTTAGCCTAGGGGAGTCCTAGCCTAAAGCCTAGGGGTGCCCTAGCCTGAAGGCTAGGGGAGCCCTAGCCTTAGCCTAGGGGAGCCTAAAGCCTAGGGGTGCCCTAGCCTGAAGGCTAGGGGAGCCCTAGCCTTAGGTTAGGGGAGCCTAAAGCCTAGGGGTGCCCTAGCCTGAAGGCTAGGGGAGCCCTAGCCTTAGCCTAGGGGAGCCTAAAGCCTAGGGGTGCCCTAGCCAGAAGGCTAGGAGAGCCCTAGCCTTAGCCTAGGGGAGCCTAAAGCCTAGGGGTGCCGTAGCCTGAAGGCTAGGGGATCCCTAGCCTTAGCCTAGGGGAGCCTAAAGCCTAGGGGTGCCCTAGCCTGAAGGCTAGGGGAGCCCTAGCCTTAGCCCAGGGGAGCCTAAAGCCTAGGGGTGTCCTAGCCTGAAGGCTAGGGGAGCCCTAGCCTTAGCCCAGGGGAGCCTAAAGCCTAGGGGTGCCCTAGCCTGAAGGCTAGGGGAGCCCTAGCCTTAGCCCAGGGGTGCCTAAAGCCTAGGGGTGCCCTAGCCTGAAGGCTAGGGGAGCCCTAGCCTTAGCCTAGGGAAGCCTAAAGCCTAGGGGTGCCCTAGCCTGAAGGCTAGGGGAGCCCTAGCCTTAGCCTAGGGGAGCCTAAAGCCTAGGGGTGCCCTAGCCTGAAGGCTAGGGGAACCCTAGCCTTAGCCTAGGGGAGCCTAAAGCCTTGGGGTGCCCTAGCCTGAAGGCTAGGGGAGCCCTAGCCTTAGCCTAGGGGAGCCTAAAGCCTAGGGGTGCCCTAGCCTGAAGGTTAGGGGAGCCCTAGCCTTAGCCTAGGGGAGCCTAAGCCTAGGGGTGCCCTAGCCTGAAGGCTAGGGGAGCCCTAGCCTTAGCCTAGGGGAGCCTAAAACCTAGGGGTGCCCTAGCCTGAAGGCTAGGGGAGCCCTAGCCTTAGCCTATGGGAGCCTAAAGCCTAGGGGTGCCCTAGCCTGAAGGCTAGGGGAGCCCTAGCCTTAGCCTAGGGGAGCCTAAAGCCTAGGGGTGCCCTAGCCTGAAGGCTAGGGGAGCCCTAGCCTTAGCCTAGGGGAGCCTAAAGCCTAGGGGTGCCCTAGCCTGAAGGCTAGGGGAGCCCTAGCCTTAGCCTAGGGGAGCCCTAGCCTAAAGCCTAGGGGTGCCCTAGCCTGAAGGCTAGGGGAGCCCTAGCCTTAGCCTAGGGGAGCCTAAAGCCTAGGGGTGCCCTAGCCTGAAGGCTAGGGGAGCCCTAGCCTTAGCCTAGGGGAGCCTAAAGCCTAGGGGTGCCCTAGCCTGAAGGCTAGGGGAGCCCTACCCTTAGCCTAGGGGAGCCTAAAGCCTAGGGGTGCCCTAGCCTGAAGGCTAGGGGAGCCCTAGCCTTAGCCTAGGGGAGCCTAAAGCCTAGGGGTGCCCTAGCCTGAAGGCTAGGGGAGCCCTAGCCTTAGCCTAGGGGAGCCTAAAGCCTAGGGGTGCCCTAGCCTGAAGGCTTGGGGAGCCCTAGCCTTAGCCTAGGGGAGCCTAAAGCCTAGGGGTGCCTTAGCCTGAAGGCTAGGGGAGCCCTAACCTTAGCCTAGGGGAGCCTGAAGCCCAGGGGTGCCCTAGCCTGAAGGCTAGGGGAGCCCTAGCCTTAGCCTAGGGGAGCCTAATGCCTAGGGGTGCCCTAGCGTGAAGGCTAGGGGAGCCCTATCCTTAGCCTTTGGGAGCCTAAAGCCTAGGGGTGCCCTAGCCTGAAGGCTAGGGGAGCCCTAGCCTTAGCCTAGGGGCGCCTAAAGCCTAGGGGTGCCCTAGCCTGAAGACTAGGGGAGCCCTAGCCTTAGCCTAGGGGAGCCTAAAGCCTAGGGGTGCCCTAGCCTGAAGGCTAGGGGAGCCCTAGCCTTAGCCTAGGGGAGCCTAAAGCCTAGGGGTGCCCTAGCCTGAAGGCTAGGGGAGCCCTAGCCTTAGCCTAGGGGAGCCTAAAGCCTAGGGGTGCCCTAGCCTGAAGGCTAGGGGAGCCCTAGCCTTAGCCTAGGGGAGCCTAAATCCTAGGGGTGCCCTAGCCTGAAGGCTAGGGGAGCCCTAGCCTTAGCCTAGGGGAGCCTAAAGCCTAGGGGTGCCCTAGCCTGAAGGCTAGGGGAGCCCTAGCCTTAGCCTAGGGGAGCCTAAAGCCTAGGGGTGCCCTAGCCTGAAGGCTAGGGGAGCCCTAGCCTTAGCCTAGGGGAGCCCTAGCCTAAAGCCTAGGGGTGCCCTAGCCTGAAGGCTAGGGGAGCCCTAGCCTTAGCCTAGGGGAGCCTAAAGCCTAGGGTTGCCCTAGCCTGAAGGCTAGGGGAGCCCTAGCCTTAGCCTAGGGGAGCCTAAAGCCTAGGGGTGCCCTAGCCTGAAGGCTAGGGGAGCCCTAGCCTTAGCCTAGGGGAGCCTAAAGCCTAGAGGTGCCCTAGCCTGAGGGCTAGGGGAGCCCTAGCCTTAGCCTAGAGGAGCCCTAGCCTAAAGCCTAGGGGTGCCCTAGCCTGAAGGCTAGGGGAGACCTAGCCTTAGCCTAGGGGAGCCTAAAGCCTAGGGGTGCCCTAGCCTGAAGGCTAGGGGAGCCCTAGCCTTAGCCTAGGGGAGCCTAAAGCCTAGGGGTGCCCTAGCCTGAATTCTAGGGGAGCCCAAGCCTTAGCCTAGGGGAGCCTAAAGCCTAGGGGTGCCCTAGCCTGAAGGCTAGGGGAGCCCTAGCCTTAGCCTAGGGGAGCCTAAAGCCTAGGGGTGCACTAGCCTGAAGGCTAGGGGAGCCCTAGCCTTAGCTAGGGGAGCCTAAAGCCTAGGGGTGCCCTAGCCTGAAGGCTAGGGGAGCCCTAGCCTTAGCCTAGGGGAGCCTAAAGCCTAGGGGTGCCCTAGCCTGAAGGCTAGGGGAGCCCTAGCCTTAGCCTAGGGGAGCCTAAAGCCTAGGGGTGCCCTAGCCTGAAGGCTAGGGGAGCCCTAGCCTTAGCCTAGGGGAGCCCTAGCCTAAAGCCTAGGGGTGCCCTAGCCTGAAGGCTAGGGGAGCCCTAGCCTTAGCCTAGGGGAGCCTAAAGCCTAGGGTTGCCCTAGCCTGAAGGCTAGGGGAGCCCTAGCCTTAGCCTAGGGGAGCCTAAAGCCTAGGGGTGCCCTAGCCTGAAGGCTAGGGGAGCCCTAGCCTTAGCCTAGGGGAGCCTAAAGCCTAGGGGTGCCCTAGCCTGAGGGCTAGGGGAGCCCTAGCCTTAGCCTAGAGGAGCCCTAGCCTAAAGCCTAGGGGTGCCCTAGCCTGAAGGCTAGGGGAGCCCTAGCCTTAGCCTAGGGGAGCCTAAAGCCTAGGGGTGCCCTAGCCTGAAGGCTAGGGGAGCCCTAGCCTTAGCCTAGGGGAGCCTAAAGCCTAGGGGTGCCCTAGCCTGAAGTCTAGGGGAGCCCTAGCCTTAGCCTAGGGGAGCCTAAAGCCTAGGGGTGCCCTAGCCTGAAGGCTAGGGGAGCCCTAGCCTTAGCCTAGGGGAGCCTAAAGCCTAGGGGTGCACTAGCCTGAAGGCTAGGGGAGCCCTAGCCTTAGCTAGGGGAGCCTAAAGCCTAGGGGTGCCCTAGCCTGAAGGCTAGGGGAGCCCTAGCCTTAGCCTAGGGGAGCCTAAAGCCTAGGGGTGCCCTAGCCTGAAGGCTAGGGGAGCCCTAGCCTTAGCCTAGGGGAGCCTAAAGCCTAGGGGTGCCCTAGCCTGAAGGCTAGGGGAGCCCTAGCCTTAGCCTAGGGGAGCCTAAAGCCTAGGGGTGCCCTAGCCTGAAGGCTAGGGGAGCCCTAGCCTTAGCCTAGGGGAGCCTAAAGCCTAGGGGTGCCCTAGCCTGAAGGCTAGGGGAGCCCTAGACTTAGCCTAGGGGAGCCTAAAGCCTAGGGGTGCCCTAGCCTGAAGGCTAGGGGAGCCCTAGCCTTAGCCTAGGGGAGCCTAAAGCCTAGGGGTGCCCTAGCCTGAAGGCTAGGGGAGCCCTAGCCTTAGCCTAGGGGAGCCTAAAGCCTAGGGGTGCCCTAGCCTGAAGGCTAGGGGAGCCCTAGCGTTAGCCTAGGGGAGCCTAAAGCCTAGGGGTGCCCTAGCCTGAAGGCTAGGGGAGCCCTAGCCTTAGCCTAGGGGAGCCTAAAGCCTAGGGGTGCCCTAGCCTGAAGGCTAGGGGAGCCCGATCCTTAGCCTAGGGGAGCCTAAAGCCTAGGGGTGCCCTAGCCTGAAGGCTAGGGGAGCCCTAGCCTTAGCCTAGGGGAGCCTAAAGCCTAGGGGTGCCCTAGCCTGAAGGCTAGGGGAGCCCTAGCCTTAGCCTAGGGGAGCCCTAGCCTAAAGCCCAGGGGTGCCGTAGCCTGAAGGCTAGGGGAGCCCTAGCCTTAGCCTAGGGGAGCCTAAAGCCTAGGGGTGCCCTAGCCTGAAGGCTAGGGGAGCCCTACCCTTAGCCTAGGGGAGCCCTAGCCTAAAGCCCAGGGTGCCCTAGCCTGAAAGCTAGGGGAGCCCTAGCCTTAGCCTAGGGGAGCCTAAAGCCTAGGGGTGCCCTAGCCTGAAGGCTAGGGGAGCCGTAGCCTTAGCCTAGGGGAGCCTAAAGCCTAGGGGTGCCCTAGCCTGAAGGCTAGGGGAGCCCTAGCCTTAGCCTAGGGGAGCCTAAAGCCTAGGAGTGCCCTAGCCTGAAGGCTAGAGGAGCCCTAGCCTTAGCCTAGGGGAGCCTAAAGCCTAGGGGTGCCCTAGCCTGAAGGCTAGGGGAGCTCTAGCCTTAGCCTAGGGGAGCCCTAGCCTAAAGCCTAGGGGTGCCCTAGCCTGAAGGCTAGGGGAGCCCTAGCCTTAGCCTAGGGGAGCCTAAAGCCTAGGGGTGCGCTAGCCTGAAGGCTAGGGGAGCCGTAGCCTTAGCCTAGGGGAGCCTAAAGCCTAGGGGTGCCCTAGCCTGAAGGCTAGGGGAGCCCTAGCCTTAGCCTAGGGGAGCCTAAAGCCTAGGGGTGCCCTAGCCAGAAGGCTAGGGGAGCCCTAGCCTTAGTCTAGGGGAGCCTAAAGCCTAGGGGTGCCCTAGCCTGAAGGCTAGGGGAGCCCTAGCCTTAGCCTAGGGGAGCCTAAAGCCTAGGGGTGCCCTAGCCTGAAGGCAACGGGAGCCCTAGCCTTAGCCTAGGGGAGCCCTAGCCTAAAGCCTAGGGGTGCCCTAGCCTGAAGGCTAGGGGAGCCCTAGCCTTAGCCTAGGGGAGCCTAAAGCCTAGGGGTGCGCTAGCCTGAAGGCTACGGGAGCCCTAGCCTTAGCCTAGGGGAGCCTAAAGCCTAGGGGTGCCCTAGCCTGAAGGCTAGGGGAGCCCTAGCCTTAGCCTAGGGGAGCCTAAAGCCTAGGGGGGCCCTAGCCTGAAGGCTAGGGGAGCCCTAGCCTTAGCCTAGGGGAGCCTAAAGCCTAGGGGTGCCCTAGCCAGAAGGCTAGGGGAGCCCTAGCCTTAGCCTAGGGGAGCCTAAAGCCTAGGGGTGCCCTAGCCTGAAGGCTAGGGGAGCCCTAGCCTTAGCCTAGGGGAGCCTAAAGCCTAGGGGTGCCCTAGCCTGAAGGCTAGGGGAGCCCTAGCCTTAGCCCAGGGGAGCCTAAAGCCTAGGGGTGCCCTAGCCTGAAGGCTAGGGGAGCCCTAGCCTTAGCCCAGGGGAGCCTAAAGCCTAGGGGTGCCCTAGCCTGAAGGCTAGGGGAGCCCTAGCCTTAGCCCAGGGGAGCCTAAAGCCTAGGGGTGCCCTAGCCTGAAGGCTAGGGGAGCCCTAGCCTTAGCCTAGGGGAGCCTAAAGCCTAGGGGTGCCCTAGCCTGAAGGCTAGGGGAGCCCTAGCCGTAGCCTAGGGGAGCCTAAAGCCTAGGGGTGCCCTAGCCTGAAGGCTAGGGGAGCCCTAGCCTTAGCCTAGGGGAGCCTAAAGCCTAGGGGTGCCCTAGCCTGAGGGATAGGGGAGCCCTAGCCTTAGCCTAGGGGAGCCCTAGCCTAAAGCCTAGGGGTGCCCTAGCCTGAAGGCTAGGGGAGCCCTAGCCTTAGCCTAGGGGAGCCTAAAGCCTAGGGGTGCCCTAGCCTGAAGGCTAGGGGAGTCCTAGCCTTAGCTTAGGGGAGCCTAAAGCCTAGGGGTGCCCTAGCCTGAAGGCTAGGGGAGCCCTAGCCTTAGCCTAGGGGAGCCTAAAGCCTAGGGGTGCCCTAGCCAGAAGGCTAGGGGAGCCCTAGCCTTAGCCTAGGGGAGCCTAAAGCCTAGGGGTGCCCTAGCCTGAAGGCTAGGGGAGCCCTAGCCTTAGCCTAGGGGAGCCTAAAGCCTAGGGGTGCCCTAGCCTGAAGGCTAGGGGAGCCCTAGCCTTAGCCCAGGGGAGCCTAAAGCCTAGGGGTGCCCTAGCCTGAAGGCTAGGGGAGCCCTAGCCTTAGCCCAGGGGAGCCTAAAGCCTAGGGGTGCCCTAGCCTGAAGGCTAGGGGAGCCCTAGCCTTAGCCCAGGGGAGCCTAAAGCCTAGGGGTGCCCTAGCCTGAAGGCTAGGGGAGCCCTAGCCTTAGCCTAGGGAAGCCTAAAGCCTAGGGGTGCCCTAGCCTGAAGGCTAGGGGAGCCCTAGCCTTAGCCTAGGGGAGCCTAAAGCCTAGGGGTGCCCTAGCCTGAAGGCTAGGGGAACCCTAGCCTTAGCCTAGGGGAGCCTAAAGCCTAGGGGTGCCCTAGCCTGAAGGCTAGGGGAGCCCTAGCCTTAGCCTAGGGGAGCCTAAAGCCTAGGGGTGCCCTAGCCTGAAGGTTAGGGGAGCCCTAGCCTTAGCCTAGGGGAGCCTAAAGCCTAGGGGTGCCCTAGCCTGAAGGCTAGGGGAGCCCTAGCCTTAGCCTAGGGGAGCCTAAAACCTAGGGGTGCCCTAGCCTGAAGGCTAGGGGAGCCCTAGCCTTAGCCTAGGGGAGCCTAAAGCCTAGGGGTGCCCTAGCCTGAAGGCTAGGGGAGCCCTAGCCTTAGCCTAGGGGAGCCTAAAGCCTAGGGGTGCCCTAGCCTGAAGGCTAGGGGAGCCCTAGCCTTAGCCTAGGGGAGCCTAAAGCCTAGGGGTGCCCTAGCCTGAAGGCTAGGGGAGCCCTAGCCTTAGCCTAGGGGAGCCCTAGCCTAAAGCCTAGGGGTGCCCTAGCCTGAAGGCTAGGGGAGCCCTAGCCTTAGCCTAGGGGAGCCCTAGCCTAAAGCCTAGGGGTGCCCTAGCCTGAAGGCTAGGGGAGCCCTAGCCTTAGCCTAGGGGAGCCTAAAGCCTAGGGGTGCCCAAGCCTGAAGGCTAGGGGAGCCCTAGCCTTAGCCTAGGGGAGCCTAAAGCCTAGGGGTGCCCTAGCCTGAAGGCTAGGGGAGCCCTAGCCTTAGCCTAGGGGAGCCTAAAGCCTAGGGGTGCCCTAGCCTGAAGGCTAGGGGAGCCCTAGCCTTAGCCTAGGGGAGCCTAAAGCCTAGGGGTGCCCTAGCCTGAAGGCTTGTGGAGGCCTAGCCTTAGCCTAGGGGAGCCTAAAGCCTAGGGGTGCCCTAGCCTGAAGGCTAGGGGAGCCCTAGCCTTAGCCTAGGGGAGCCTAAAGCCCAGGGGTGCCCTAGCCTGAAGGCTAGGGGAGCCCTAGCCTTAGCCTAGGGGAGCCTAATGCCTAGGGGTGCCCTAGCCTGAAGGCTAGGGGAGCCCTAGCCTTAGCCTTTGGGAGCCTAAAGCCTAGGGGTGCCCTAGCCTGAAGGCTAGGGGAGCCCTAGCCTTAGCCTAGGGGAGCCTAAAGCCTAGGGGTGCCCTAGCCTGAAGGCTAGGGGAGCCCTAGCCTTAGCCTAGGGGAGCCTAATGCCTAGGGGTGCCCTAGCCTGAAGGCTAGGGGAGCCCTAGCCTTAGCCTAGGGGAGCCTAAAGCCTAGGGGTGCCCTAGACTGAAGGCTAGGGGAGCCCTAGCCTTAGCCTAGGGGAGCCTAAAGCCTAGGGGTGCCCTAGCCTGAAGGCTAGGGGAGCCCTAGCCTTAGCCTAGGGGAGCCTAAAGCCTAGGGGTGCCCTAGCCTGAAGGCTAGGGGAGCCCTAGCCTTAGCCTAGGGGAGCCTAAAGCCTAGGGGTACCCTAGCCTGAAGGCTAGGGGAGCCCTAGCCTTAGCCTAGGGGAGCCTAAAGCCTAGGGGTGCCCTAGCCTGAAGGCTAGGGGAGCCCTAGCCTTAGCCTAGGGGAGCCGTAGCCTAAAGCCTAGGGGTGCCCTAGCCTGAAGGCTAGGGGAGCCCTAGCCTTAGCCTAGGGGAGCCTAAAGCCTAGGGTTGCCCTAGCCTGAAGGCTAGGGGAGCCCTAGCCTTAGCCTAGGGGAGCCTAAAGCCTAGGGGTGCCCTAGCCTGAAGGCTAGGGGAGCCCTAGCCTTAGCCTAGGGGAGCCTAAAGCCTAGGGGTGCCCTAGCCTGAGGGCTAGGGGAGCCCTAGCCTTAGCCTAGAGGAGCCCTAGCCTAAAGCCTAGGGGTGCCCTAGCCTGAAGGCTAGGGGAGCCCTAGCCTTAGCCTAGGGGAGCCTAAAGCCTAGGGGTGCCCTAGCCTGAAGGCTAGGGGAGCCCTAGCCTTAGCCTAGGGGAGCCTAAAGCCTAGGGGTGCCCTAGCCTGAAGGCTAGGGGAGCCCTAGTCTTAGCCTAGGGGAGCCTAAAGCCTAGGGTTGCACTAGCCTGAAGGCTAGGGGAGCCCTAGCCTTAGCTAGGGGAGCCTAAAGCCTAGGGGTGCCCTAGCCTGAAGGCTAGGGGAGCCCTAGCCTTAGCCTAGGGGAGCCTAAAGCCTAGGGGTGCCCTAGCCTGAAGGCTAGGGGAGCCCTAGCCTTAGCCTAGGGGAGCCTAAAGCCTAGGGGTGCCCTAGCCTGAAGGCTAGGGGAGCCCTAGCCTTAGCCTAGGGGAGCCTAAAGCCTAGGGGTGCCCTAGCCTGAAGGCTAGGGGAGCCCTAGCCTTAGCCTAGGGGAGCCTAAAGCCTAGGGGTGCCCTAGCCTGAAGGCTAGGGGAGCCCTAGCCTTAGCCTAGGGGAGCCTAAAGCCTAGGGGTGCCCTAGCCTGAAGGCTAGGGGAGCCCTAGCCTTAGCCTAGGGGAGCCTAAAGCCTAGGGGTGCCCTAGCCTGAAGGCTAGGGGAGCCCTAGCCTTAGCCTAGGGGAGCCTAAAGCCTAGGGGTGCCCTAGCCTAAAGGCTAGGGGAGCCCTAGCGTTAGCCTAGGGGAGCCTAAAGCCTAGGGGTGCCCTAGCCTGAAGGCTAGGGGAGGCCTAGCCTTAGCCTAGGGGAGCCTAAAGCCTAGGGGTGCCCTAGCCTGAAGGCTAGGGGAGCCCGATCCTTAGCCTAGGGGAGCCTAAAGCCTAGGGGTGCCCTAGCCTGAAGGCTAGGGGAGCCCTAGCCTTAGCCTAGGGGAGCCTAAAGCCTAGGGGTGCCCTAGCCTGAAGGCTAGGGGAGCCCTAGCCTTAGCCTAGGGGAGCCCTAGCCTAAAGCCTAGGGGTGCCGTAGCCTGAAGGCTAGGGGAGCCCTAGCCTTAGCCTAGGGGAGCCTAAAGCCTAGGGGTGCCCTAGCCTGAAGGCTAGGGAAGCCCTAACCTTAGCCTAGGGGAGCCCTAGCCTAAAGCCCAGGGGTGCCCTAGCCTGAAGGCTAGGGGAGCCCTAGCCTTAGCCTATGGGAGCCTAAAGCCTAGGGGTGCCCTAGCCTGAAGGCTAGGGGAGCCGTAGCCTTAGCCTAGGGGAGCCTAAAGCCTAGGGGTGCCCTAGCCTGAAGGCTAGGGGAGCCCTAGCCTTAGCCTAGGGGAGCCTAAAGCCTAGGAGTGCCCTAGCCTGAAGGCTAGAGGAGCCCTAGCCTTAGCCTAGGGGAGCCTAAAGCCTAGGGGTGCCCTAGCCTGAAGGCTAGGGGAGCTCTAGCCTTAGCCTAGGGGAGCCCTAGCCTAAAGCCTAGGGGTGCCCTAGCCTGAAGGCTAGGGGAGCCCTAGCCTTAGCCTAGGGGAGCCTAAAGCCTAGGGTTGCCCTAGCCTGAAGGCTAGGGGAGCCCTAGCCTTAGCCTAGGGGAGCCTAAAGCCTAGGGGTGCCCTAGCCTGAGGGCTAGGGGAGCCCTAGCCTTAGCCTAGGGGAGCCCTAGCCTAAAGCCTAGGGGTGCCCTAGCCTGAAGGCTAGGGGAGCCCTAGCCTTAGCCTAGGGGAGCCCTAGCCTAAAGCTTAGGGATGCCCTAGCCTGAAGGCTAGGGGAGCCCTAGCCTTAGCTTAGGGGAGCCTAAAGCCTAGGGGTGCCCTAGCCTGAAGGCTAGGGGAGCCGTAGCCTTAGCCTAGGGGAGCCTAAAGCCTAGGGGTGCCCTAGCCTGAAGGCTAGGGGAGCCGTAGCCTTAGCCTAGGGGAGCCTAAAGCCTAGGGGTGCCCTAGCCTGAAGGCTAGGGGAGCCCTAGCGTTAGCCTAGGGGAGCCTAAAGCCTAGGGGTGCCCTAGCCTGAAGGCTAGGGGAGCCCTAGCCTTAGCCTAGGGGAGCCTAAAGCCTAGGGGTGCCCTAGCCTGAAGGCTAGGGGAGCCCTAGCCTTAGCCTAGGGGAGCCTAAAGCCTAGGGGTGCCGTAGCCTGAAGGCTACGGGAGCCCTAGCCTTAGCCTAGGGGAGCCTAAAGCCTAGGGGTGCCCTAGCCTGAAGGCTAGGGGAGCCCTAGCCTTAGCCTAGGGGAGCCTAAAGGCTAGGGGTGCCCTAGCCTGAAGGCTAGGGGAGCCCTAGCCTTAGCCTAGGGGAGCCTAAAGCCTAGGGGTGCCCTAGCCAGAAGGCTAGGGGAGCCCTAGCCTTAGCCTAGGGGAGCCTAAAGCCTAGGGGTGCCCTAGCCTGAAGGCTAGGGGAGCCCTAGCCTTAGCCTAGGGGAGCCTAAAGCCTAGGGGTGCCCTAGCCTGAAGGCTAGGGGAGCCCTAGCCTTAGCCCAGGGGAGCCTAAAGCCTAGGGGTGCCCTAGCCTGAAGGCTAGGGGAGCCCTAGGCTTAGCCCAGGGGAGCCTAAAGCCTAGGGGTGCCCTAGCCTGAAGGCTAGGGGAGCCCTAGCCTTAGCCCAGGGGAGCCTAAAGCCTAGGGGTGCCCTAGCCTGAAGGCTAGGGGAGCCCTAGCCTTAGCCTAGGGGAGCCTAAAGCCTAGGGGTGCCCTAGCCTGAAGGCTAGGGGAGCCCTAGCCGTAGCCTAGGGGAGCCTAAAGCCTAGGGGTGCCCTAGCCTGAAGGCTAGGGGAGCCCTAGCCTTAGCCTAGGGGAGCCTAAAGCCTAGGGGTACCCTAGCCTGAGGGATAGGGGAGCCCTAGCCTTAGCCTAGGGGAGCCCTAGCCTAAAGCCTAGGGGTGCCCTAGCCTGAAGGCTAGGGGAGCCCTAGCCTTAGCCTAGGGGAGCCTAAAGCCTAGGGGTGCCCTAGCCTGAAAGCTAGGGGAGCCCTAGCCTTAGCTTAGGGGAGCCTAAAGCCTAGGGGTGCCCTAGCCTGAAGGCTAGGGGAGCCCTAGCCTTAGCCTAGGGGAGCCTAAAGCCTAGGGGTGCCCTAGCCTGAAGGCTAGGGGAGCCCGATCCTTAGCCTAGGGGAGCCTAAAGCATAGGGGTGCCCTAGCCTGAAGGCTAGGGGAGCCCTAGCCTTAGCCTAGGGGAGCCTAAAGCCTAGGGGTGCCCTAGCCTGAAGGCTAGGGGAGCCCTAGCCTTAGCCTAGGGGAGCCCTAGCCTAAAGCCCAGGGGTGCCGTAGCCTGAAGGCTAGGGGAGCCCTAGCCTTAGCCTAGGGGAGCCTAAAGCCTAGGGGTGCCCTAGCCTGAAGGCTAGGGGAGCCCTACCCTTAGCCTAGGGGAGCCCTAGCCTAAAGCCTAGGGGAGCCCTAGCCTTAGCCTAGGGGAGCCTAAAGCCTAGGGGTGCCCTAGCCTGAAGGCTAGGGGAGCCGTAGCCTTAGCCTAGGGGAGCCTAAAGCCTAGGGGTGCCCTAGCCTGAAGGCTAGGGGAGCCCTAGCCTTAGCCTAGGGGAGCCTAAAGCCTAGGAGTGCCCTAGCCTGAAGGCTAGAGGAGCCCTAGCCTTAGCCTAGGGGAGCCTAAAGCCTAGGGGTGCCCTAGCCTGAAGGCTAGGGGAGCTCTAGCCTTAGCCTAGGGGAGCCCTAGCCTAAAGCCTAGGGGTGCCCTAGCCTGAAGGCTAGGGGAGCCCTAGCCTTAGCCTAGGGTAGCCTAAAGCCTAGGGTTGCCCTAGCCTGAAGGCTAGGGGAGCCCTAGCCTTAGCCTAGGGGAGCCTAAAGCCTAGGGGTGCCCTAGCCTGAGGGCTAGGGGAGCCCTAGCCTTAGCCTAGGGGAGCCCTAGCCTAAAGCCTAGGGGTGCCCTAGCATGAAGGTTAGGGGAGCCCTAGCCTTAGCCTAGGGGAGCCCTAGCCTAAAGCCTAGGGGTGCCCTAGCCTGAAGGCTAGGGGAGCCCTAGCCTTAGCCTAGGGGAGCCTAAAGCCTAGGGGTGCCCTAGCCTGAAGGCTAGGGGAGCCGTAGCCTTAGCCTAGGGGAGCCTAAAGCCTAGGGGTGCCCTAGCCTGAAGGCTAGGGGAGCCGTAGCCTTAGCCTAGGGGAGCCTAAAGCCTAGGGGTGCCCTAGCCTGAAGGCTAGGGGAGCCCTAGCCTTAGCCTAGGGGAGCCTAAAGCCTAGGGGTGCCCGAGCCTGAAGGCTAGGGGAGCCCTAGCCTTAGCCTAGGGGAGCCTAAAGCCTAGGGGTGCCCTAGCCTGAAGGCTAGGGGAGCCCTAGCCTTAGCCTAGGGGAGCCTAAAGCCTAGGGGTGCCCTAGCCTGAAGGCTAGGGGAGCCCTAGCCTTAGCCTAGGGGAGCCTAAAGCCTAGGGGTGCCCTAGCCTGAAGGCTAGGGGAGCCCTAGCCTTAGCCTAGGGGAGCCTAAAGCCTAGGGGTGCCCTAGCCTGAAGGCAACGGGAGCCCTAGCCTTAGCCTAGGGGAGCCTAAAGCCTAATGGGTGCCCTAGCCTGAAGGCTACGGGAGCCCTAGCCTTAGCCTAGGGGAGCCTAAAGCCTAGGGGTGCCCTAGCCTGAAGGCTAGGGGAGCCCTAGCCTTAGCCTAGGGGAGCCTAAAGCCTAGGGGGGCCCTAGCCTGAAGGCTAGGGGAGCCCTAGCCTTAGCCTAGGGGAGCCTAAAGCCTAGGGGTGCCCTAGCCAGAAGGCTAGGGGAGCCCTAGCCTTAGCCTAGGGGAGCCTAAAGCCTAGGGGTGCCCTAGCCTGAAGGCTAGGGGAGCCCTAGCCTTAGCCTAGGGGAGCCTAAAGCCTAGGGGTGCCCTAGCCTGAAGGCTAGGGGAGCCCTAGCCTTAGCCCAGGGGAGCCTAAAGCCTAGGGGTGCCCTAGCCTGAAGGCTAGGGGAGCCCTAGCCTTAGCCTAGGGGAGCCTAAAGCCTAGGGGTGCCCTAGCCTGAAGGCTAGGGGAGCCCTAGCCGTAGCCTAGGGGAGCCTAAAGCCTAGGGGTGCCCTAGCCTGAAGGCTAGGGGAGCCCTAGCCTTAGCCTAGGGGAGCCTAAAGCCTAGGGGTGCCCTAGCCTGAGGGATAGGGGAGCCCTAGCCTTAGCCTAGGGGAGCCCTAGCCTAAAGCCTAGGGGTGCCCTAGCCTGAAGGCTAGGGGAGCCCTAGCCTTAGCCTAGGGGAGCCTAAAGCCTAGGGGTGCCCTAGCCTGAAGGCTAGGGGAGCCCTAGCCTTAGCTTAGGGGAGCCTAAAGCCTAGGGGTGCCCTAGCCTGAAGGCTAGGGGAGCCCTAGCCTTAGCCTAGGGGAGCCTAAAGCCTAGGGGTGCCCTAGCCAGAAGGCTAGGGGAGCCCTAGCCTTAGCCTAGGGGAGCCTAAAGCCTAGGGGTGCCCTAGCCTGAAGGCTAGGGGAGCCCTAGCCTTAGCCTAGGGGAGCCTAAAGCCTAGGGGTGCCCTAGCCTGAAGGCTAGGGGAGCCCTAGCCTTAGCCCAGGGGAGCCTAAAGCCTAGGGGTGCCCTAGCCTGAAGGCTAGGGGAGCCCTAGCCTTAGCCCAGGGGAGCTTAAAGCCTAGGGGTGCCCTAGCCTGAAGGCTAGGGGAGCCCTAGCCTTAGCCTAGGGGAGCCTAAAGCCTAGGGGTGCCCTAGCCTGAAGGCTAGGGGAGCCCTAGCCTTAGCCTAGGGAAGCCTAAAGCCTAGGGGTGCCCTAGCCTGAAGGCTAGGGGAGCCCTAGCCTTAGCCTAGGGGAGCCTAAAGCCTAGGGGTGCCCTAGCCTGAAGGCTAGGGGAACCCTAGCCTTAGCCTAGGGGAGCCTAACCTAGGGGTGCCCTAGCCTGAAGGCTAGGGGAGCCCTAGCCTTAGCCTAGGGTAGCCTAAAGCCTAGGGGTGCCCTAGCCTGAAGGTTAGATGAGCCCTAGCCTTAGCCTAGGGGAGCCTAAAGCCTAGGGGTGCCCTAGCCTGAAGGCTAGGGGAGCCCTAGCCTTAGCCTAGGGGAGCCTAAAACCTAGGGGTGCCCTAGCCTGAAGGCTAGGGGAGCCCTAGCCTTAGCCTAGGGGAGCCTAAAGCCTAGGGGTGCCCTAGCCTGAAGGCTAGGGGAGCCCTAGCCTTAGCCTAGGGGAGCCTAAAGCCTAGGGGTGCCCTAGCCTGAAGGCTAGGGGAGCCCTTGCCTTAGCCTAGGGGAGCCTAAAGCCTAGGGGTGCCCTAGCCTGAAGGCTAGGGGAGCCCTAGCATTAGCCTAGGGGTGCCCTAGCCTAAAGCCTAGGGGTGCCCTAGCCTGAAGGCTAGGGGAGCCCTAGCCTTAGCCTAGGGGAGCCTAAAGCCTAGGGGTGCCCTAGCCTTAAGGCTAGGGGAGCCCTAGCCTTAGCCTAGGGGAGCCTAAAGCCTAGGGGTGCCCAAGCCTGAAGGCTAGGGGAGCCCTAGCCTTAGCCTAGGGGAGCCTAAAGCCTAGGGGTGCCCTAGCCTGAAGGCTAGGGGAGCCCTAGCCTTAGCCTAGGGGAGCCTAAAGCCTAGGGGTGCCCTAGCCTGAAGGCTAGGGGAGCCCTAGCCTTAGCCTAGGGGAGCCTAAAGCCTAGGGGTGCCCTAGCCTGAAGGCTAGGGGAGCCCTAGCCTTAGCCTAGGGGAGCCTAAAGCCTAGGGGTGCCCTAGCCTGAAGGCTAGGGGAGCCCTAGCCTTAGCCTAGGGGAGCCTAAAGCCTAGGGGTGCCCTAGCCTGAAGGCTAGGGGAGCCCGATCCTTAGCCTAGGGGAGCCTAAAGCCTAGGGGTGCCCTAGCCTGAAGGCTAGGGGAGCCCTAGCCTTAGCCTAGGGGAGCCTAAAGCCTAGGGGTGCCCTAGCCTGAAGGCTAGGGGAGCCCTAGCCTTAGCCTAGGGGAGCCCTAGCCTAAAGCCCAGGGGTGCCGTAGCCTGAAGGCTAGGGGAGCCCTAGCCTTAGCCTAGGGGAGCCTAAAGCCTAGGGGTGCCCTAGCCTGAAGGCTAGGGGAGCCCTACCCTTAGCCTAGGGGAGCCCTAGCCTAAAGCCCAGGGGTGCCCTAGCCTGAAGGCTAGGGGAGCCCTAGCCTTAGCCTAGGGGAGCCTAAAGCCTAGGGGTGCCCTAGCCTGAAGGCTAGGGGAGCCGTAGCCTTAGCCTAGGGGAGCCTAAAGCCTAGGGGTGCCCTAGCCTGAAGGCTAGGGGAGCCCTAGCCTTAGCCTAGGGGAGCCTAAAGCCTAGGAGTGCCCTAGCCTGAAGGCTAGAGGAGCCCTAGCCTTAGCCTAGGGGAGCCTAAAGCCTAGGGGTGCCCTAGCCTGAAGGCTAGGGGAGCTCTAGCCTTAGCCTAGGGGAGCCCTAGCCTAAAGCCTAGGGGTGCCCTAGCCTGAAGGCTAGGGGAGCCCTAGCCTTAGCCTAGGGTAGCCTAAAGCCTAGGGTTGCCCTAGCCTGAAGGCTAGGGGAGCCCTAGCCTTAGCCTAGGGGAGCCTAAAGCCTAGGGGTGCCCTAGCCTGAGGGCTAGGGGAGCCCTAGCCTTAGCCTAGGGGAGCCCTAGCCTAAAGCCTAGGGGTGCCCTAGCATGAAGGTTAGGGGAGCCCTAGCCTTAGCCTAGGGGAGCCCTAGCCTAAAGCCTAGGGGTGCCCTAGCCTGAAGGCTAGGGGAGCCCTAGCCTTAGCCTAGGGGAGCCTAAAGCCTAGGGGTGCCCTAGCCTGAAGGCTAGGGGAGCCGTAGCCTTAGCCTAGGGGAGCCTAAAGCCTAGGGGTGCCCTAGCCTGAAGGCTAGGGGAGCCGTAGCCTTAGCCTAGGGGAGCCTAAAGCCTAGTGGTGCCCTAGCCTGAAGGCTAGGGGAGCCCTAGCCTTAGCCTAGGGGAGCCTAAAGCCTAGGGGTGCCCGAGCCTGAAGGCTAGGGGAGCCCTAGCCTTAGCCTAGGGGAGCCTAAAGCCTAGGGGTGCCCTAGCCTGAAGGCTAGGGGAGCCCTAGCCTTAGCCTAGGGGAGCCTAAAGCCTAGGGGTGCCCTAGCCTGAAGGCTAGGGGAGCCCTAGCCTTAGCCTAGGGGAGCCTAAAGCCTAGGGGTGCCCTAGCCTGAAGGCTAGGGGAGCCCTAGCCTTAGCCTAGGGGAGCCTAAAGCCTAGGGGTGCCCTAGCCTGAAGGCAACGGGAGCCCTAGCCTTAGCCTAGGGGAGCCTAAAGCCTAATGGGTGCCCTAGCCTGAAGGCTACGGGAGCCCTAGCCTTAGCCTAGGGGAGCCTAAAGCCTAGGGGTGCCCTAGCCTGAAGGCTAGGGGAGCCCTAGCCTTAGCCTAGGGGAGCCTAAAGCCTAGGGGGGCCCTAGCCTGAAGGCTAGGGGAGCCCTAGCCTTAGCCTAGGGGAGCCTAAAGCCTAGGGGTGCCCTAGCCAGAAGGCTAGGGGAGCCCTAGCCTTAGCCTAGGGGAGCCTAAAGCCTAGGGGTGCCCTAGCCTGAAGGCTAGGGGAGCCCTAGCCTTAGCCTAGGGGAGCCTAAAGCCTAGGGGTGCCCTAGCCTGAAGGCTAGGGGAGCCCTAGCCTTAGCCCAGGGGAGCCTAAAGCCTAGGGGTGCCCTAGCCTGAAGGCTAGGGGAGCCCTAGCCTTAGCCTAGGGGAGCCTAAAGCCTAGGGGTGCCCTAGCCTGAAGGCTAGGGGAGCCCTAGCCGTAGCCTAGGGGAGCCTAAAGCCTAGGGGTGCCCTAGCCTGAAGGCTAGGGGAGCCCTAGCCTTAGCCTAGGGGAGCCTAAAGCCTAGGGGTGCCCTAGCCTGAGGGATAGGGGAGCCCTAGCCTTAGCCTAGGGGAGCCCTAGCCTAAAGCCTAGGGGTGCCCTAGCCTGAAGGCTAGGGGAGCCCTAGCCTTAGCCTAGGGGAGCCTAAAGCCTAGGGGTGCCCTAGCCTGAAGGCTAGGGGAGCCCTAGCCTTAGCTTAGGGGAGCCTAAAGCCTAGGGGTGCCCTAGCCTGAAGGCTAGGGGAGCCCTAGCCTTAGCCTAGGGGAGCCTAAAGCCTAGGGGTGCCCTAGCCAGAAGGCTAGGGGAGCCCTAGCCTTAGCCTAGGGGAGCCTAAAGCCTAGGGGTGCCCTAGCCTGAAGGCTAGGGGAGCCCTAGCCTTAGCCTAGGGGAGCCTAAAGCCTAGGGGTGCCCTAGCCTGAAGGCTAGGGGAGCCCTAGCCTTAGCCCAGGGGAGCCTAAAGCCTAGGGGTGCCCTAGCCTGAAGGCTAGGGGAGCCCTAGCCTTAGCCCAGGGGAGCTTAAAGCCTAGGGGTGCCCTAGCCTGAAGGCTAGGGGAGCCCTAGCCTTAGCCTAGGGGAGCCTAAAGCCTAGGGGTGCCCTAGCCTGAAGGCTAGGGGAGCCCTAGCCTTAGCCTAGGGAAGCCTAAAGCCTAGGGGTGCCCTAGCCTGAAGGCTAGGGGAGCCCTAGCCTTAGCCTAGGGGAGCCTAAAGCCTAGGGGTGCCCTAGCCTGAAGGCTAGGGGAACCCTAGCCTTAGCCTAGGGGAGCCTAACCTAGGGGTGCCCTAGCCTGAAGGCTAGGGGAGCCCTAGCCTTAGCCTAGGGGAGCCTAAAGCCTAGGGGTGCCCTAGCCTGAAGGTTAGGGGAGCCCTAGCCTTAGCCTAGGGGAGCCTAAAGCCTAGGGGTGCCCTAGCCTGAAGGCTAGGGGAGCCCTAGCCTTAGCCTAGGGGAGCCTAAAACCTAGGGGTGCCCTAGCCTGAAGGCTAGGGGAGCCCTAGCCTTAGCCTAGGGGAGCCTAAAGCCTAGGGGTGCCCTAGCCTGAAGGCTAGGGGAGCCCTAGCCTTAGCCTAGGGGAGCCTAAAGCCTAGGGGTGCCCTAGCCTGAAGGCTAGGGGAGCCCTTGCCTTAGCCTAGGGGAGACTAAAGCCTAGGGGTGCCCTAGCCTGAAGGCTAGGGGAGCCCTAGCATTAGCCTAGGGGAGCCCTAGCCTAAAGCCTAGGGGTGCCCTAGCCTGAAGGCTAGGGGAGCCCTAGCCTTAGCCTAGGGGAGCCTAAAGCCTAGGGGTGCCCTAGCCTGAAGGCTAGGGGAGCCCTAGCCTTAGCCTAGGGGAGCCTAAAGCCTAGGGTTGCCCAAGCCTGAAGGCTAGGGGAGCCCTAGCCTTAGCCTAGGGGAGCCTAAAGCCTAGGGGTGCCCTAGCCTGAAGGCTAGGGGAGCCCTAGCCTTAGCCTAGGGGAGCCTAAAGCCTAGGGGTGCCCTAGCCTGAAGGCTAGGGGAGCCCTAGCCTTAGCCTAGGGGAGCCTAAAGCCTAGGGGTGCCCTAGCCTGAAGGCTAGGGGAGCCCTAGCCTTAGCCTAGGGGAGCCTAAAGCCTAGGGGTGCCCTAGCCTGAAGGCTAGGGGAGCCCTAGCCTTAGCCTAGGGGAGCCTAAAGCCTAGGGGTGCCCTAGCCTGAAGGCTAGGGGAGCCCTAGCCTTAGCCTAGGGGAGCCTAAAGCCTAGGGGTGCCCTAGCCTGAAGGCTAGGGGAGCCCTAGCCTTAGCCTAGGGGAGCCTAAAGCCTAGGGGTGCCCTAGCCTGAGGGCTAGGGGAGCCCTAGCCTTAGCCTAGAGGAGCCCTAGCCTAAAGCCTAGGGGTGCCCTAGCCTGAAGGCTAGGGGAGCCCTAGCCTTAGCCTAGGGGAGCCTAAAGCCTAGGGGTGCCCTAGCCTGAAGGCTAGGGGAGCCCTAGCCTTAGCCTAGGGGAGCCTAAAGCCTAGGGGTGCCCTAGCCTGAAGGCTAGGGGAGCCCTAGCCTTAGCCTAGGGGAGCCTAAAGCCTAGGGGTGCACTAGCCTGAAGGCTAGGGGAGCCCTAGCCTTAGCTAGGGGAGCCTAAAGCCTAGGGGTGCCCTAGCCTGAAGGCTAGGGGAGCCCTAGCCTTAGCCTAGGGGAGCCTAAAGCCTAGGGGTGCCCTAGCCTGAAGGCTAGGGGAGCCCTAGCCTTAGCCTAGGGGAGCCTAAAGCCTAGGGGTGCCCTAGCCTGAAGGCTAGGGGAGCCCTAGCCTTAGCCTAGGGGAGCCTAAAGCCTAGGAGTGCCCTAGCCTGAAGGCTAGGGGAGCCCTAGCCTTAGCCTAGGGGAGCCTAAAGCCTAGGGGTGCCCTAGCCTGAAGGCTAGGGGAGCCCTAGCCTTAGCCTAGGGGAGCCTAAAGCCTAGGGGTGCCCTAGCCTGAAGGCTAGGGGAGCCCTAGCCGTAGCCTAGGGGAGCCTAAAGCCTAGGGGTGCCCTAGCCTGAAGGCTAGGGGAGCCCTAGCCTTAGCCTAGGGGAGCCTAAAGCCTAGGGGTGCCCTAGCCTGAGGGATAGGGGAGCCCTAGCCTTAGCCTAGGGGAGCCCTAGCCTAAAGCCTCGGGGTGCCCTAGCCTGAAGGCTAGGGGAGCCCTAGCCTTAGCCTAGGGGAGCCTAAAGCCTAGGGGTGCCCTAGCCTGAAGGCTAGGGGAGCCCTAGCCTTAGCTTAGGGGAGCCTAAAGCCTAGGGGTGCCCTAGCCTGAAGGCTAGGGGAGCCCTAGCCTTAGCCTAGGGGAGCCTAAAGCCTAGGGGTGCCCTAGCCAGAAGGCTAGGGGAGCCCTAGCCTTAGCCTAGGGGAGCCTAAAGCCTAGGGGTGCCCTAGCCTGAAGGCTAGGGGAGCCCTAGCCTTAGCCTAGGGGAGCCTAAAGCCTAGGGGTGCCCTAGCCTGAAGGCTAGGGGAGCCCTAGCCTTAGCCCAGGGGAGCCTAAAGCCTAGGGGTGCCCTAGCCTGAAGGCTAGGGGAGCCCTAGCCTTAGCCCAGGGGAGCCTAAAGCCTAGGGGTGCCCTAGCCTGAAGGCTAGGGGAGCCCTAGCCTTAGCCTAGGGGAGCCTAAAGCCTAGGGGTGCCCTAGCCTGAAGGCTAGGGGAGCCCTAGCCTTAGCCTAGGGAAGCCTAAAGCCTAGGGGTGCCCTAGCCTGAAGGCTAGGGGAGCCCTAGCCTTAGCCTAGGGGAGCCTAAAGCCTAGGGGTGCCCTAGCCTGAAGGCTAGGGGAACCCTAGCCTTAGCCTAGGGGAGCCTAACCTAGGGGTGCCCTAGCCTGAAGGCTAGGGGAGCCCTAGCCTTAGCCTAGGGGAGCCTAAAGCCTAGGGGTGCCCTAGCCTGAAGGTTAGGGGAGCCCTAGCCTTAGCCTAGGGGAGCCTAAAGCCTAGGGGTGCCCTAGCCTGAAGGCTAGGGGAGCCCTAGCCTTAGCCTAGGGGAGCCTAAAACCTAGGGGTGCCCTAGCCTGAAGGCTAGGGGAGCCCTAGCCTTAGCCTAGGGGAGCCTAAAGCCTAGGGGTGCCCTAGCCTGAAGGCTAGGGGAGCCCTAGCCTTAGCCTAGGGGAGCCTAAAGCCTAGGGGTGCCCTAGCCTGAAGGCTAGGGGAGCCCTTGCCTTAGCCTAGGGGAGCCTAAAGCCTAGGGGTGCCCTAGCCTGAAGGCTAGGGGAGCCCTAGCATTAGCCTAGGGGAGCCCTAGCCTAAAGCCTAGGGGTGCCCTAGCCTGAAGGCTAGGGGAGCCCTAGCCTTAGCCTAGGGGAGCCTAAAGCCTAGGGGTGCCCTAGCCTGAAGGCTAGGGGAGCCCTAGCCTTAGCCTAGGGGAGCCTAAAGCCTAGGGGTGCCCAAGCCTGAAGGCTAGGGGAGCCCTAGCCTTAGCCTAGGGGAGCCTAAAGCCTAGGGGTGCCCTAGCCTGAAGGCTAGGGGAGCCCTAGCCTTAGCCTAGGGGAGCCTAAAGCCTAGGGGTGCCCTAGCCTGAAGGCTAGGGGAGCCCTAGCCTTAGCCTAGGGGAGCCTAAAGCCTAGGGGTGCCCTAGCCTGAAGGCTAGGGGAGCCCTAGCCTTAGCCTAGGGGAGCCTAAAGCCTAGGGGTGCCCTAGCCTGAAGGCTAGGGGAGCCCTAGCCTTAGCCTAGGGGAGCCTAAAGCCTAGGGGTGCCCTAGCCTGAAGGCTAGGGGAGCCCTAGCCTTAGCCTAGGGGAGCCTAAAGCCTAGGGGTGCCCTAGCCTGAAGGCTAGGGGAGCCCTAGCCTTAGCCTAGGGGAGCCTAAAGACTAGGGGTGCCCTAGCCTGAGGGCTAGGGGTGCCCTAGCCTTAGCCTAGAGGAGCCCTAGCCTAAAGCCTAGGGGTGCCCTAGCCTGAAGGCTAGGGGAGCCCTAGCCTTAGCCTAGGGGAGCCTAAAGCCTAGGGGTGCCCTAGCCTGAAGGCTAGGGGAGCCCTAGCCTTAGCCTAGGGGAGCCTAAAGCCTAGGGGTGCCCTAGCCTGAAGGCTAGGGGAGCCCTAGCCTTAGCCTAGGGGAGCCTAAAGCCTAGGGGTGCACTAGCCTGAAGGCTAGGGGAGCCCTAGCCTTAGCTAGGGGAGCCTAAAGCCTAGGGGTGCCCTAGCCTGAAGGCTAGGGGAGCCCTAGCCTTAGCCTAGGGGAGCCTAAAGCCTAGGGGTGCCCTAGCCTGAAGGCTAGGGGAGCCCTAGCCTTAGCCTAGGGGAGCCTAAAGCCTAGGGGTGCCCTAGCCTGAAGGCTAGGGGAGCCCTAGCCTTAGCCTAGGGGAGCCTAAAGCCTAGGAGTGCCCTAGCCTGAAGGCTAGGGGAGCCCTAGCCTTAGCCTAGGGGAGCCTAAAGCCTAGGGGTGCCCTAGCCTGAAGGCTAGGGGAGCCCTAGCCTTAGCCTAGGGGAGCCTAAAGCCTAGGGGTGCCCTAGCCTGAAGGCTAGGGGAGCCCTAGCCTTAGCCTAGGGGAGCCTAAAGCCTAGGGGTGCCCTAGCCTGAAGGCTAGGGGAGCCCTAGCCTTAGCCTAGGGGAGCCTAAAGCCTAGGGGTGCCCTAGCCTAAAGGCTAGGGGAGCCCTAGCGTTAGCCTAGGGGAGCCTAAAGCCTAGGGGTGCCCTAGCCTGAAGGCTAGGGGAGCCCTAGCCTTAGCCTAGGGGAGCCTAAAGCCTAGGGGTGCCCTAGCCTGAAGGCTAGGGGAGCCCGATCCTTAGCCTAGGGGAGCCTAAAGCCTAGGGGTGCCCTAGCCTGAAGGCTAGGGGAGCCATAGCCTTAGCCTAGGGGAGCCTAAAGCCTAGGGGTGCCCTAGCCTGAAGGCTAGGGGAGCTCTAGCCTTAGCCTAGGGGAGCCCTAGCCTAAAGCCTAGGGGTGCCCTAGCCTGAAGGCTAGGGGAGCCCTAGCCTTAGCCTAGGGGAGCCTAAAGCCTAGGGTTGCCCTAGCCTGAAGGCTAGGGGAGCCCTAGCCTTAGCCTAGGGGAGCCTAAAGCCTAGGGGTGCCCTAGCCTGAGGGCTAGGGGAGCCCTAGCCTTAGCCTAGGGGAGCCCTAGCCTAAAGCCTAGGGGTGCCCTAGCCTGAAGGCTAGGGGAGCCCTAGCCTTAGCCTAGGGGAGCCCTAGCCTAAAGCCTAGGGATGCCCTAGCCTGAAGGCTAGGGGAGCCCTAGCCTTAGCCTAGGGGAGCCTAAAGCCTAGGGGTGCCCTAGCCTGAAGGCTAGGGGAGCCGTAGCCTTAGCCTAGGGGAGCCTAAAGCCTAGGGGTGCCCTAGCCTGAAGGCTAGGGGAGCCGTAGCCTTAGCCTAGGGGAGCCTAAAGCCTAGGGGTGCCCTAGCCTGAAGGCTAGGGGAGCCCTAGCCTTAGCCTAGGGGAGCCTAAAGCCTAGGGGTGCCCTAGCCTGAAGGCTAGGGGAGCCCTAGCCTTAGCCTAGGGGAGCCTAAAGCCTAGGGGTGCCCTAGCCTGAAGGCTAGGGGAGCCCTAGCCTTAGCCTAGGGGAGCCTAAAGCCTAGGGGTGCCCTAGCCTGAAGGCTAGGGGAGCCCTAGCCTTAGCCTAGGGGAGCCTAAAGCCTAGGGGTGCCCTAGCCTGAAGGCTACGGGAGCCCTAGCCTTAGCCTAGGGGAGCCTAAAGCCTAGGGGTGCCCTAGCCTGAAGGCTAGGGGAGCCCTAGCCTTAGCCTAGGGGAGCCTAAAGCCTAGGGGTGCCCTAGCCTGAAGGCTAGGGGAGCCCTAGCCTTAGCCTAGGGGAGCCTAAAGCCTAGGGGTGCCCTAGCCAGAAGGCTAGGGGAGCCCTAGCCTTAGCCTAGGGGAGCCTAAAGCCTAGGGGTGCCCTAGCCTGAAGGCTAGGGGAGCCCTACCCTTAGCCTAGGGGAGCCTAAAGCCTAGGGGTGCCCTAGCCTGAAGGCTAGGGGAGCCCTAGCCTTAGCCCAGGGGAGCCTAAAGCCTAGGGGTGCCCTAGCCTGAAGGCTAGGGGAGCCCTAGCCTTAGCCCAGGGGAGCCTAAAGCCTAGGGGTGCCCTAGCCTGAAGGCTAGGGGAGCCCTAGCCTTAGCCCAGGGGAGCCTAAAGCCTAGGGGTGCCCTAGCCTGAAGGCTAGGGGAGCCCTAGCCTTAGCCTAGGGGAGCCTAAAGCCTAGGGGTGCCCTAGCCTGAAGGCTAGGGGAGCCCTAGCCGTAGCCTAGGGGAGCCTAAAGCCTAGGGGTGCCCTAGCCTGAAGGCTAGGGGAGCCCTAGCCTTAGCCTAGGGGAGCCTAAAGCCTAGGGGTACCCTAGCCTGAGGGATAGGGGAGCCCTAGCCTTAGCCTAGGGGAGCCCTAGCCTAAAGCCTAGGGGTGCCCTAGCCTGAAGGCTAGGGGAGCCCTAGCCTTAGCCTAGGGGAGCCTAAAGCCTACGGGTGCCCTAGCCTGAAGGCTAGGGGAGCCCTAGCCTTAGCTTAGGGGAGCCTAAAGCCTAGGGGTGCCCTAGCCAGAAGGCTAGGGGAGCCATAGCCTTAGCCTAGGGGAGCCTAAAGCCTAGGGGTGCCCTAGCCTGAAGGCTAGGGGAGCCCTAGCCTTAGCCTAGGGGAGCCTAAAGCCTAGGGGTGCCCTAGCCTGAAGGCTAGGGGAGCCCTAGCCTTAGGCCAGGGGAGCCTAAAGCCTAGGGGTGCCCTAGCCTGAAGGCTAGGGGAGCCCTAGCCTTAGCCCAGGGGAGCCTAAAGCCTAGGGGTGCCCTAGCCTGAAGGCTAGGGGAGCCCTAGCCTTAGCCTAGGGGAGCCTAAAGCCTAGGGGTGCCCTAGCCTGAAGGCTAGGGGAGCCCTAGCCTTAGCCTAGGGAAGCCTAAAGCCTAGGGGTGCCCTAGCCTGAAGGCTAGGGGAGCCCTAGCCTTAGCCTAGGGGTGCCTAAAGCCTAGGGGTGCCCTAGCCTGAAGGCTAGGGGAACCCTAGCCTTAGCCTAGGGGAGCCTAAAGCCTAGGGGTGCCCTAGCCTGAAGGCTAGGGGAGCCCTAGCCTTAGCCTAGGGGAGCCTAAAGCCTAGGGGTGCCCTAGCCTGAAGGTTAGGGGAGCCCTAGCCTTAGCCTAGGGGAGCCTAAAGCCTAGGGGTGCCCTAGCCTGAAGGCTAGGGGAGCCCTAGCCTTAGCCTAGCGGAGCCTAAAACCTAGGGGTGCCCTAGCCTGAAGGCTAGGGGAGCCCTAGCCTTAGCCTAGGGGAGCCTAAAGCCTAGGGGTGCCCTAGCCTGAAGGCTAGGGGAGCCCTAGCCTTAGCCTAGGGGAGCCTAAAGCCTAGGGGTGCCCTAGCCTGAAGGCTAGGGGAGCCCTAGCCTTAGCCTAGGGGAGCCTAAAGCCTAGGGGTGCCCTAGCCTGAAGGCTAGGGGAGCCCTAGCCTTAGCCTAGGGGAGCCCTAGCCTAAAGCCTAGGGGTGCCCTAGCCTGAAGGCTAGGGGAGCCCTAGCCTTAGCCTAGGGGAGCCTAAAGCCTAGGGGTGCCCTAGCCTGAAGGCTAGGGGAGCCCTAGCCTTAGCCTAGGGGAGCCTAAAGCCTAGGGGTGCCCAAGCCTGAAGGCTAGGGGAGCCCTAGCCTTAGCCTAGGGGAGCCTAAAGCCTAGGGGTGCCCTAGCCTGAAGGCTAGGGGAGCCCTAGCCTTAGCCTAGGGGAGCCTAAAGCCTAGGGGTGCCCTAGCCTGAAGGCTAGGGGAGCCCTAGCCTTAGCCTAGGGGAGCCTAAAGCCTAGGGGTGCCCTAGCCTGAAGGCTTGGGGAGCCCTAGCCTTAGCCTAGGGGAGCCTAAAGCCTAGGGGTGCCCTAGCCTGAAGGCTAGGGGAGCCCTAGCCTTAGCCTAGGGGAGCCTAAAGCCCAGGGGTGCCCTAGCCTGAAGGCTAGGGGAGCCCTAGCCTTAGCCTAGAGGAGCCTAATGCCTAGGGGTGCCCTAGCCTGAAGGCTAGGGGAGCCCTAGCCTTAGCCTAGGGGAGCCTAAAGCCTAGGGGTGCCCTAGCCTGAAGGCTAGGGGAGCCCTAGCCTTAGCCTAGGGGAGCCTAAAGCCTAGGGGTGCCCTAGCCTGAAGGCTAGGGGAGCCCTAGCCTTAGCCTAGGGGAGCCTAAAGCCTAGGGGTGCCCTAGCCTGAAGGCTAGGGGAGCCCTAGCCTTAGCCTAGGGGAGCCTAAAGCCTAGGGGTGCCCTAGCCTGAAGGCTAGGGTAGCCCTAGCCTTAGCCTAGGGGAGCCCTAGCCTAAAGCCTAGGGGTGCCCTAGCCTGAAGGCTAGGGGAGCCCTAGCCTTAGCCTAGGGGAGCCTAATGCCTAGGGGTGCCCTAGCCTGAGGGCTAGGGGAGCCCTAGCCTTAGCCTAGGGGAGCCCCAGCCTAAAGCCTAGGGCTGCCCTAGCCTGAAGGCTAGGGGAGCCCTAGCCTTAGCCTAGGGGAGCCTAAAGCCTAGGGGTGCCCTAGCCTGAAGACTAGGGGAGCCCTAGCCTTAGCCTAGGGGAGCCTAAAGCCTAGGGGTGCCCTAGCCTGAAGGCTAGGGGAGCCCTAGCCTTAGCCTAGGGGAGCCTAAAGCCTAGGGGTGCCCTAGCCTGAAGGCTAGGGGAGCCCTAGCCTTAGCCTAGGGGAGCCCTAGCCTAAAGCCTAGGGGTGCCCTAGCCTGAAGGCTAGGGGAGCCCTAGCCTTAGCCTAGGGGAGCCTAAAGCCTAGGGGTGCCCTAGCCTGAAGGCTACGGGAGCCCTAGCCTTAGCCTAGGGGAGCCTAAAGCCTAGGGGTGCCCTAGCCTGAAGGCTAGGGGAGCCCTAGCCTTAGCCTATGGGAGCCTAAAGCCTAGGGGTGCCCTAGCCTGAAGGCTAGGGGAGCCCTAGCCTTAGCCTAGGGGAGCCTAAAGCCTAGGGGTGCCCTAGCCTGAAGGCTAGGGGAGCCCTAGCCTTAGCCTAGGGGAGCCTAAAGCCTAGGGGTGCCCTAGCCTGAAGGCTAGGGGAGCCCTAGCCTTAGCTAGGGGAGCCTAAAGCCTAGGGGTGCCCTAGCCTGAAGGCTAGGGGAGCCCTAGCCTTAGCCTAGGGGAGCCTAAAGCCTAGGGGTGCCCTAGCCTGAAGGCTAGGGGAGCCCTAGCCTTAGCCTAGGGGAGCCTAAAGCCTAGGGGTGCCCTAGCCTGAAGGCTAGGGGAGCCGTAGCCTTAGCCTAGGGGAGCCTAAAGCCTAGGGGTGCCCTAGCCTGAAGGCTAGGGGAGCCCTAGCCTTAGCCTAGGGGAGCCTAAAGCCTAGGGGTGCCCTAGTCTGAAGGCTAGGGGAGCCCTAGCCTTAGCCTAGGGGAGCCTAAAGCCTAGGGGTGCCCTAGGCTGAAGGCTAGGGGAGCCCTAGCCTTAGCCTAGGGGAGCCCTAGCCTAAAGCCTAGGGGTGCCCTAGCCTGAAGGCTAGGGGAGCCCTAGCCTTAGCCTAGGGGAGCCTAAAGCCTAGGGTTGCCCTAGCCTGAAGGCTAGGGGAGCCCTAGCCTTAGCCTAGTGGAGCCTAAAGCCTAGGGGTGCCCTAGCCTGAGGGCTAGGGGAGCCCTAGCCTTAGCCTAGGGGAGCCCTAGCCTAAAGCCTAGGGGTGCCCTAGCCTGAAGGCTAGGGGAGCCCTAGCCTTAGCCTAGGGGAGCCCTAGCCTAAAGCCTAGGGTTGCCCTAGCCTGAAGGCTAGGGGAGCCCTAGCCTTAGCCTAGGGGAGCCTAAAGCCTAGGGGTGCCCTAGCCGAAAGGCTAGGGGAGCCGTAGCCTTAGCCTAGGGGAGCCTAAAGCCTAGGGGTGCCCTAGCCTGAAGGCTAGGGGAGCCCTAGCCTTAGCCTAGGGGAGCCTAAAGCCTAGGGGTGCCCTAGCCTGAAGGCTAGGGGAGCCCTAGCCTTAGCCTACGGGAGCCTAAAGCCTAGGGGTGCCCTAGCCTGAAGGCTAGGGGAGCCCTAGCCTTAGCCTAGGGGAGCCTAAAGGCTAGGGGTGCCCTAGCCTGAAGGCTAGGGGAGCCCTAGCCTTAGCCTAGGGGAGCCTAAAGCCTAGGGGTGCCCTAGCCTGAAGGCTAGGGGAGCCCTAGCCTTAGCCTAGGGGAGCCTAAAGCCTAGGGGTGCCCTAGCCTGAAGGCTAGGGGAGCCCTAGCCTTAGCCTAGGGGAGCCTAAAGCCTAGGGGTGCCCTAGCCTGAAGGCTTGGGGAGCCCTAGCCTTAGCCTAGGGGAGCCTAAAGCCTAGGGGTGCCCTAGCCTGAAGGCTAGGGGAGCCCTAGCCTTAGCCTAGGGGAGCCTAAAGCCTAGGGGTGCCCTAGCCTGAAGGCTAGGGGAGCCCTAGCCTTAGCCTAGGGGAGCCTAAAGCCTAGGGGTGCCCTAGCCTGAAGGCTAGGGGAGCCCTAGCCGTAGCCTAGGGGAGCCTAAAGCCTAGGGGTGCCCTAGCCTGAAGGCTAGGGGAGCCCTAGCCTTAGCCTAGGGGAGCCTAAAGCCTAGGGGTGCCCTAGCCTGAGGGATAGGGGAGCCCTAGCCTTAGCCTAGGGGAGCCCTAGCCTAAAGCCTAGGGGTGCCCTAGCCTGAAGGCTAGGGGAGCCCTAACCTTAGCCTAGGGGAGCCTAAAGCCTAGGGGTGCCCTAGCCTGAAGGCTAGGGGAGCCCTAGCCTTAGCTTAGGGGAGCCTAAAGCCTAGGGGTGCCCTAGCCTGAAGGCTAGGGGAGCCCTAGCCTTAGCCTAGGGGAGCCTAAAGCCTAGGGGTGCCATAGCCAGAAGGCTAGGGGAGCCCTAGCCTTAGCCTAGGGGAGCCTAAAGCCTAGGGGTGCCCTAGCCTGAAGTCTAGGGGAGCCCTAGCCTTAGCCTAGGGGAGCCTAAAGCCTAGGGGTGCCCTAGCCTGAAGGCTAGGGGAGCCCTAGCCTTAGCCCAGGGGAGCCTAAAGCCTAGTGGTGCCCTAGCCTGAAGGCTAGGGGAGCCCTAGCCTTAGCCCAGGGGAGCCTAAAGCCTAGGGGTGCCCTAGCCTGAAGGCTAGGGGAGCCCTAGCCTTAGCCCAGGGGAGCCTAAAGCCTAGGGGTGCCCTAGCCTGAAGGCTAGGGGAGCCCTAGCCTTAGCCTAGGGGAGCCTAAAGCCTAGGGGTGCCCTAGCCTGAAGGCTAGGGGAGTCCTAGCCTTAGCCTAGGGGAGCCTAAAGCCTAGGGGTGCCCTAGCCTGAAGGCTAGGGGAACCCTAGCCTTAGCCTAGGGGAGCCTAAAGCCTAGGGGTGCCCTAGCCTGAAGGTTAGGGGAGCCCTAGCCTTAGCCTAGGGGAGCCTAAAGCCTAGGGGTGCCCTAGCCTGAAGGCTAGGGGAGCCCTAGCCTTAGCCTAGGGGAGCCTAAAGCCTAGGGGTGCCCTAGCCTGAAGGCTAGGGGAGCCCTAGCCTTAGCCTAGGGGAGCCTAAAGCCTAGGGGTGCCCTAGCCTGAAGGCTAGGGGAGCCCTAGCCTTAGCCTAGGGGAGCCTAAAGCCTAGGGGTGCCCTAGCCTGAAGGCTAGGGGAGCCCTAGCCTTAGCCTAGGGGAGCCTAAAGCCTAGGGGTGCCCTAGCCTGAAGGCTAGGGGAGCCCTAGCCTTAGCCTAGGGGAGCCTAAAGCCTAGGGGTGCCCAAGCCTGAAGGCTAGGGAAGCCCTAGCCTTAGCCTAGGGGAGCCTAAAGCCTAGGGGTGCCCTAGCCTGAAGGCTAGGGGAGCCCTAGCCTTAGCCTAGGGGAGCCTAAAGCCTAGGGGTGCCCTAGCCTGAAGGCTAGGGGAGCCCTAGCCTTAGCCTAGGGGAGCCTAAAGCCTAGGGGTGCCCTAGCCTGAAGGCTTGGGGAGCCCTAGCCTTAGCCTAGGGGAGCCTAAAGCCTAGGGGTGCCCTAGCCTGAAGGCTAGGGGAGCCCTAGCCTTAGCCTAGGGGAGCCTAAAGCCTAGGGGTGCCCTAGCCTGAAGGCTAGGGGAGCCCTAGCCTTAGCCTAGGGGAGCCTAATGCCTAGGGGTGCCCTAGCCTGAAGGCTAGGGGAGCCCTAGCCTTAGCCTTTGGGAGCCTAAAGCCTAGGGGTGCCCTAGCCTGAAGGCTAGGGGAGCCCTAGCCTTAGCCTAGGGGAGCCTAAAGCCTAGGGGTGCCCTAGCCTGAAGGCTAGGGGAGCCCTAGCCTTAGCCTAGGGGAGCCTAAAGCCTAGGGGTGCCCTAGCCTGAAGGCTAGGGGAGCCCTAGCCTTAGCCTAGGGGAGCCTAAAGCCTAGGGGTGCCCTAGCCTGAAGGCTAGGGGAGCCCTAGCCTTAGCCTAGGGGAGCCTAAAGCCTAGGGGTGCCCTAGCCTGAAGGCTAGGGGAGCCCTAGCCTTAGCCTAGGGGAGCCTAAAGCCTAGGGGTGCCCTAGCCTGAAGGCTAGGGGAGCCCTAGCCTTAGCCTAGGGGAGCCTAAAGCCTAGGGGTGCCCTAGCCTGAAGGCTAGGGGAGCCCTAGCCTTAGCCTAGGGGAGCCTAAAGCCTAGGGGCGCCCTAGCCTGAAGGCTAGGGGAGCCCTAGCCTTAGCCTAGGGGAGCCTAAAGCCTAGGGGCGCCCTAGCCTGAAGGCTAGGGGAGCCCTAGCCTTAGCCTAGGGGAGCCTAAAGCCTAGGGGTGCCCTAGCCTGAAGGCTAGGGGAGCCCTAACCTTAGCTAGGGGAGCCTAAAGCCTAGGGGTGCCCTAGCCTGAAGGCTAGGGGAGCCCTAGCCTTAGCCTAGGGGAGCCTAAAGCCTAGGGGTGCCCTAGCCTGAAGGCTAGGGGAGCCCTAGCCTTAGCCTAGGGGAGCCTAAAGCCTAGGGGTGCCCTAGCCTGAAGGCTAGGGGAGCCCTAGCCTTAGCCTAGGGGAGCCTAAAGCCTAGGGGTGCCCTAGCCTGAAGGCTAGGGGAGCCCTAGCCTTAGCCTAGGGGAGCCTAAAGCCTAGGGGTGCCCTAGCCTGAAGGCTAGGGGAGCCCTAGCCTTAGCCTAGGGGAGCCTAAAGCCTAGGGGTGCCCTAGCCTGAAGGCTAGGGGAGCCCTAGCCTTAGCCTAGGGGAGCCTAAAGCCTAGGGGTGCCCTAGCCTGAAGGCTAGGGGAGCCCTAGCCATAGCCTAGGGGAGCCTAAAGCCTAGGGGTGCCCTAGCCTGAAGGCTAGGGGAGCCCTAGCCTTAGCCTAGGGGAGCCTAAAGCCTAGGGGTGCCCTAGCCTGAAGGCTAGGGGAGCCCTAGCCTTAGCCTAGGGGAGCCTAAAGCCTAGGGGTGCCCTAGCCTGAAGGCTAGGGGAGCCCTAGCCTTAGCCTAGGGGAGCCCTAGCCTAAAGCCTAGGGGTGCCGTAGCCTGAAGGCTAGGGGAGCCCTAGCCTTAGCCTAGGTGAGCCTAAAGCCTGGGGGTGCCCTAGCCTGAAGGCTAGGGGAGCCCTAGCCTTAGCCTAGGGGAGCCCTAGCCTAAAGCCTAGGGGTGCCCTAGCCTGAAGGCTAGGGGAGCCCTAGCCTTAGCCTAGGGGAGCCTAAAGCCTAGGGGTGCCCTAGCCTGAAGGCTAGGGGAGCCCTAGCCTTAGCCTAGGGGAGCCCTAGCCTAAAGCCCAGGGGTGCCCTAGCCTGAAGGCTAGGGGAGCCCTAGCCTTAGCCTAGGGGAGCCTAAAGCCTAGGGGTGCCCTAGCCTGAAGGCTAGGGGAGCCCTAGCCTTAGCCTAGGGGAGCCTAAAGCCTAGGGGTGCCCTAGCCTGAAGGCTAGGGGAGCCCTAGCCTTAGCCTAGGGGAGCCTAAAGCCTAGGGGTGCCCTAGCCTGAAGGCTAGGGGAGCCCTAGCCTTAACCTAGGGGAGCCTAAAGCCTAGGGGTGCCCTAGCCTGAAGGCTAGGGGAGCCCTAGCCTTAGCCTAGGGGAGCCTAAAGCCTAGGGGTGCCCTAGCCTGAAGGCTAGGGGAGCCCTAGCCTTAGCCCAGGGGAGCCTAAAGCCTAGGGGTGCCCTAGCCTGAAGGCTAGGGGAGCCCTAGCCTTAGCCTAGGGGAGCCTAAAGCCTAGGGGTGCCCTAGCCTGAAGGCTAGGGGAGCCCTAGCCGTAGCCTAGGGGAGCCTAAAGCCTAGGGGTGCCCTAGCCTGAAGGCTAGGGGAGCCCTAGCCTTAGCCTAGGGGAGCCTAAAGCCTAGGGGTGCCCTAGCCTGAGGGATAGGGGAGCCCTAGCCTTAGCCTAGGGGAGCCCTAGCCTAAAGCCTAGGGGTGCCCTAGCCTGAAGGCTAGGGGAGCCCTAGCCTTAGCCTAGGGGAGCCTAAAGCCTAGGGGTGCCCTAGCCTGAAGGCTAGGGGAGCCCTAGCCTTAGCTTAGGGGAGCCTAAAGCCTAGGGGTGCCCTAGCCTGAAGGCTAGGGGAGCCCTAGCCTTAGCCTAGGGGAGCCTAAAGCCTAGGGGTGCCCTAGCCAGAAGGCTAGGGGAGCCCTAGCCTTAGCCTAGGGGAGCCTAAAGCCTAGGGGTGCCCTAGCCTGAAGGCTAGGGGAGCCCTAGCCTTAGCCTAGGGGAGCCTAAAGCCTAGGGGTGCCCTAGCCTGAAGGCTAGGGGAGCCCTAGCCTTAGCCCAGGGGAGCCTAAAGCCTAGGGGTGCCCTAGCCTGAAGGCTAGGGGAGCCCTAGCCTTAGCCCAGGGGAGCTTAAAGCCTAGGGGTGCCCTAGCCTGAAGGCTAGGGGAGCCCTAGCCTTAGCCTAGGGGAGCCTAAAGCCTAGGGGTGCCCTAGCCTGAAGGCTAGGGGAGCCCTAGCCTTAGCCTAGGGAAGCCTAAAGCCTAGGGGTGCCCTAGCCTGAAGGCTAGGGGAGCCCTAGCCTTAGCCTAGGGGAGCCTAAAGCCTAGGGGTGCCCTAGCCTGAAGGCTAGGGGAACCCTAGCCTTAGCCTAGGGGAGCCTAACCTAGGGGTGCCCTAGCCTGAAGGCTAGGGGAGCCCTAGCCTTAGCCTAGGGGAGCCTAAAGCCTAGGGGTGCCCTAGCCTGAAGGTTAGGGGAGCCCTAGCCTTAGCCTAGGGGAGCCTAAAGCCTAGGGGTGCCCTAGCCTGAAGGCTAGGGGAGCCCTAGCCTTAGCCTAGGGGAGCCTAAAACCTAGGGGTGCCCTAGCCTGAAGGCTAGGGGAGCCCTAGCCTTAGCCTAGGGGAGCCTAAAGCCTAGGGGTGCCCTAGCCTGAAGGCTAGGGGAGCCCTAGCCTTAGCCTAGGGGAGCCTAAAGCCTAGGGGTGCCCTAGCCTGAAGGCTAGGGGAGCCCTTGCCTTAGCCTAGGGGAGCCTAAAGCCTAGGGGTGCCCTAGCCTGAAGGCTAGGGGAGCCCTAGCATTAGCCTAGGGGAGCCCTAGCCTAAAGCCTAGGGGTGCCCTAGCCTGAAGGCTAGGGGAGCCCTAGCCTTAGCCTAGGGGAGCCTAAAGCCTAGGGGTGCCCTAGCCTGAAGGCTAGGGGAGCCCTAGCCTTAGCCTAGGGGAGCCTAAAGCCTAGGGGTGCCCAAGCCTGAAGGCTAGGGGAGCCCTAGCCTTAGCCTAGGGGAGCCTAAAGCCTAGGGGTGCCCTAGCCTGAAGGCTAGGGGAGCCCTAGCCTTAGCCTAGGGGAGCCTAAAGCCTAGGGGTGCCCTAGCCTGAAGGCTAGGGGAGCCCTAGCCTTAGCCTAGGGGAGCCTAAAGCCTAGGGGTGCCCTAGCCTGAAGGCTAGGGGAGCCCTAGCCTTAGCCTAGGGGAGCCTAAAGCCTAGGGGTGCCCTAGCCTGAAGGCTAGGGGAGCCCTAGCCTTAGCCTAGGGGAGCCTAAAGCCTAGGGGTGCCCTAGCCTGAAGGCTAGGGGAGCCCTAGCCTTAGCCTAGGGGAGCCTAAAGCCTAGGGGTGCCCTAGCCTGAAGGCTAGGGGAGCCCTAGCCTTAGCCTAGGGGAGCCTAAAGCCTAGGGGTGCCCTAGCCTGAGGGCTAGGGGAGCCCTAGCCTTAGCCTAGAGGAGCCCTAGCCTAAAGCCTAGGGGTGCCCTAGCCTGAAGGCTAGGGGAGCCCTAGCCTTAGCCTAGGGGAGCCTAAAGCCTAGGGGTGCCCTAGCCTGAAGGCTAGGGGAGCCCTAGCCTTAGCCTAGGGGAGCCTAAAGCCTAGGGGTGCCCTAGCCTGAAGGCTAGGGGAGCCCTAGCCTTAGCCTAGGGGAGCCTAAAGCCTAGGGGTGCACTAGCCTGAAGGCTAGGGGAGCCCTAGCCTTAGCTAGGGGAGCCTAAAGCCTAGGGGTGCCCTAGCCTGAAGGCTAGGGGAGCCCTAGCCTTAGCCTAGGGGAGCCTAAAGCCTAGGGGTGCCCTAGCCTGAAGGCTAGGGGAGCCCTAGCCTTAGCCTAGGGGAGCCTAAAGCCTAGGGGTGCCCTAGCCTGAAGGCTAGGGGAGCCCTAGCCTTAGCCTAGGGGAGCCTAAAGCCTAGGGGTGCCCTAGCCTGAAGGCTAGGGGAGCCCTAGCCGTAGCCTAGGGGAGCCTAAAGCCTAGGGGTGCCCTAGCCTGAAGGCTAGGGGAGCCCTAGCCTTAGCCTAGGGGAGCCTAAAGCCTAGGGGTGCCCTAGCCTGAGGGATAGGGGAGCCCTAGCCTTAGCCTAGGGGAGCCCTAGCCTAAAGCCTAGGGGTGCCCTAGCCTGAAGGCTAGGGGAGCCCTAGCCTTAGCCTAGGGGAGCCTAAAGCCTAGGGGTGCCCTAGCCTGAAGGCTAGGGGAGCCCTAGCCTTAGCTTAGGGGAGCCTAAAGCCTAGGGGTGCCCTAGCCTGAAGGCTAGGGGAGCCCTAGCCTTAGCCTAGGGGAGCCTAAAGCCTAGGGGTGCCCTAGCCAGAAGGCTAGGGGAGCCCTACCCTTAGCCTAGGGGAGCCTAAAGCCTAGGGGTGCCCTAGCCTGAAGGCTAGGGGAGCCCTAGCCTTAGCCTAGGGGAGCCTAAAGCCTAGGGGTGCCCTAGCCTGAAGGCTAGGGGAGCCCTAGCCTTAGCCCAGGGGAGCCTAAAGCCTAGGGGTGCCCTAGCCTGAAGGCTAGGGGAGCCCTAGCCTTAGCCCAGGGGAGCCTAAAGCCTAGGGGTGCCCTAGCCTGAAGGCTAGGGGAGCCCTAGCCTTAGCCTAGGGGAGCCTAAAGCCTAGGGGTGCCCTAGCCTGAAGGCTAGGGGAGCCCTAGCCTTAGCCTAGGGAAGCCTAAAGCCTAGGGGTGCCCTAGCCTGAAGGCTAGGGGAGCCCTAGCCTTAGCCTAGGGGAGCCTAAAGCCTAGGGGTGCCCTAGCCTGAAGGCTAGGGGAACCCTAGCCTTAGCCTAGGGGAGCCTAACCTAGGGGTGCCCTAGCCTGAAGGCTAGGGGAGCCCTAGCCTTAGCCTAGGGGAGCCTAAAGCCTAGGGGTGCCCTAGCCTGAAGGTTAGGGGAGCCCTAGCCTTAGCCTAGGGGAGCCTAAAGCCTAGGGGTGCCCTAGCCTGAAGGCTAGGGGAGCCCTAGCCTTAGCCTAGGGGAGCCTAAAACCTAGGGGTGCCCTAGCCTGAAGGCTAGGGGAGCCCTAGCCTTAGCCTAGGGGAGCCTAAAGCCTAGGGGTGCCCTAGCCTGAAGGCTAGGGGAGCCCTAGCCTTAGCCTAGGGGAGCCTAAAGCCTAGGGGTGCCCTAGCCTGAAGGCTAGGGGAGCCCTTGCCTTAGCCTAGGGGAGCCTAAAGCCTAGGGGTGCCCTAGCCTGAAGGCTAGGGGAGCCCTAGCATTAGCCTAGGGGAGCCCTAGCCTAAAGCCTAGGGGTGCCCTAGCCTGAAGGCTAGGGGAGCCCTAGCCTTAGCCTAGGGGAGCCTAAAGCCTAGGGGTGCCCTAGCCTGAAGGCTAGGGGAGCCCTAGCCTTAGCCTAGGGGAGCCTAAAGCCTAGGGGTGCCCAAGCCTGAAGGCTAGGGGAGCCCTAGCCTTAGCCTAGGGGAGCCTAAAGCCTAGGGGTGCCCTAGCCTGAAGGCTAGGGGAGCCCTAGCCTTAGCCTAGGGGAGCCTAAAGCCTAGGGGTGCCCTAGCCTGAAGGCTAGGGGAGCCCTAGCCTTAGCCTAGGGGAGCCTAAAGCCTAGGGGTGCCCTAGCCTGAAGGCTAGGGGAGCCCTAGCCTTAGCCTAGGGGAGCCTAAAGCCTAGGGGTGCCCTAGCCTGAAGGCTAGGGGAGCCCTAGCCTTAGCCTAGGGGAGCCTAAAGCCTAGGGGTGCCCTAGCCTGAAGGCTAGGGGAGCCCTAGCCTTAGCCTAGGGGAGCCTAAAGCCTAGGGGTGCCCTAGCCTGAAGGCTAGGGGAGCCCTAGCCTTAGCCTAGGGGAGCCTAAAGCCTAGGGGTGCCCTAGCCTGAGGGCTAGGGGTGCCCTAGCCTTAGCCTAGAGGAGCCCTAGCCTAAAGCCTAGGGGTGCCCTAGCCTGAAGGCTAGGGGAGCCCTAGCCTTAGCCTAGGGGAGCCTAAAGCCTAGGGGTGCCCTAGCCTGAAGGCTAGGGGAGCCCTAGCCTTAGCCTAGGGGAGCCTAAAGCCTAGGGGTGCCCTAGCCTGAAGGCTAGGGGAGCCCTAGCCTTAGCCTAGGGGAGCCTAAAGCCTAGGGGTGCACTAGCCTGAAGGCTAGGGGAGCCCTAGCCTTAGCTAGGGGAGCCTAAAGCCTAGGGGTGCCCTAGCCTGAAGGCTAGGGGAGCCCTAGCCTTAGCCTAGGGGAGCCTAAAGCCTAGGGGTGCCCTAGCCTGAAGGCTAGGGGAGCCCTAGCCTTAGCCTAGGGGAGCCTAAAGCCTAGGGGTGCCCTAGCCTAAAGGCTAGGGGAGCCCTAGCCTTAGCCTAGGGGAGCCTAAAGCCTAGGAGTGCCCTAGCCTGAAGGCTAGGGGAGCCCTAGCCTTAGCCTAGGGGAGCCTAAAGCCTAGGGGTGCCCTAGCCTGAAGGCTAGGGGAGCCCTAGCCTTAGCCTAGGGGAGCCTAAAGCCTAGGGGTGCCCTAGCCTGAAGGCTAGGGGAGCCCTAGCCTTAGCCTAGGGGAGCCTAAAGCCTAGGGGTGCCCTAGCCTGAAGGCTAGGGGAGCCCTAGCCTTAGCCTAGGGGAGCCTAAAGCCTAGGGGTGCCCTAGCCTAAAGGCTAGGGGAGCCCTAGCGTTAGCCTAGGGGAGCCTAAAGCCTAGGGGTGCCCTAGCCTGAAGGCTAGGGGAGCCCTAGCCTTAGCCTAGGGGAGCCTAAAGCCTAGGGGTGCCCTAGCCTGAAGGCTAGGGGAGCCCGATCCTTAGCCTAGGGGAGCCTAAAGCCTAGGGGTGCCCTAGCCTGAAGGCTAGGGGAGCCATAGCCTTAGCCTAGGGGAGCCTAAAGCCTAGGGGTGCCCTAGCCTGAAGGCTAGGGGAGCCCTAGCCTTAGCCTAGGGGAGCCCTAGCCTAAAGCCTAGGGGTGCCGTAGCCTGAAGGCTAGGGGAGCCCTAGCCTTAGCCTAGGGGAGCCTAAAGCCTAGGGGTGCCCTAGCCTGAAGGCTAGGGAAGCCCTAACCTTAGCCTAGGGGAGCCCTAGCCTAAAGCCCAGGTGTGCCCTAGCCTGAAGGCTAGGGGAGCCCTAGCCTTAGCCTATGGGAGCCTAAAGCCTAGGGGTGCCCTAGCCTGAAGGCTAGGGGAGCCGTAGCCTTAGCCTAGGGGAGCCTAAAGCCTAGGGGTGCCCTAGCCTGAAGGCTAGGGGAGCCCTAGCCTTAGCCTAGGGGAGCCTAAAGCCTAGGAGTGCCCTAGCCTGAAGGCTAGAGGAGCCCTAGCCTTAGCCTAGGGGAGCCTAAAGCCTAGGGGTGCCCTAGCCTGAAGGCTAGGGGAGCTCTAGCCTTAGCCTAGGGGAGCCCTAGCCTAAAGCCTAGGGGTGCCCTAGCCTGAAGGCTAGGGGAGCCCTAGCCTTAGCCTAGGGGAGCCTAAAGCCTAGGGTTGCCCTAGCCTGAAGGCTAGGGGAGCCCTAGCCTTAGCCTAGGGGAGCCTAAAGCCTAGGGGTGCCCTAGCCTGAGGGCTAGGGGAGCCCTAGCCTTAGCCTAGGGGAGCCCTAGCCTAAAGCCTAGGGGTGCCCTAGCCTGAAGGCTAGGGGAGCCCTAGCCTTAGCCTAGGGGAGCCCTAGCCTAAAGCCTAGGGATGCCCTAGCCTGAAGGCTAGGGGAGCCCTAGCCTTAGCCTAGGGGAGCCTAAAGCCTAGGGGTGCCCTAGCCTGAAGGCTAGGGGAGCCGTAGCCTTAGCCTAGGGGAGCCTAAAGCCTAGGGGTGCCCTAGCCTGAAGGCTAGGGGAGCCGTAGCCTTAGCCTAGGGGAGCCTAAAGCCTAGGGGTGCCCTAGCCTGAAGGCTAGGGGAGCCCTAGCCTTAGCCTAGGGGAGCCTAAAGCCTAGGGGTGCCCTAGCCTGAAGGCTAGGGGAGCCCTAGCCTTAGCCTAGGGGAGCCTAAAGCCTAGGGGTGCCCTAGCCTGAAGGCTAGGGGAGCCCTAGCCTTAGCCTAGGGGAGCCTAAAGCCTAGGGGTGCCCTAGCCTGAAGGCTAGGGGAGCCCTAGCCTTAGCCTAGGGGAGCCTAAAGCCTAGGGGTGCCCTAGCCTGAAGGCTACGGGAGCCCTAGCCTTAGCCTAGGGGAGCCTAAAGCCTAGGGGTGCCCTAGCCTGAAGGCTAGGGGAGCCCTAGCCTTAGCCTAGGGGAGCCTAAAGCCTAGGGGTGCCCTAGCCTGAAGGCTAGGGGAGCCCTAGCCTTAGCCTAGGGGAGCCTAAAGCCTAGGGGTGCCCTAGCCAGAAGGCTAGGGGAGCCCTAGCCTTAGCCTAGGGGAGCCTAAAGCCTAGGGGTGCCCTAGCCTGAAGGCTAGGGGAGCCCTACCCTTAGCCTAGGGGAGCCTAAAGCCTAGGGGTGCCCTAGCCTGAAGGCTAGGGGAGCCCTAGCCTTAGCCCAGGGGAGCCTAAAGCCTAGGGGTGCCCTAGCCTGAAGGCTAGGGGAGCCCTAGCCTTAGCCCAGGGGAGCCTAAAGCCTAGGGGTGCCCTAGCCTGAAGGCTAGGGGAGCCCTAGCCTTAGCCCAGGGGAGCCTAAAGCCTAGGGGTGCCCTAGCCTGAAGGCTAGGGGAGCCCTAGCCTTAGCCTAGGGGAGCCTAAAGCCTAGGGGTGCCCTAGCCTGAAGGCTAGGGGAGCCCTAGCCGTAGCCTAGGGGAGCCTAAAGCCTAGGGGTGCCCTAGCCTGAAGGCTAGAGGAGCCCTAGCCTTAGCCTAGGGGAGCCTAAAGCCTAGGGGTACCCTAGCCTGAGGGATAGGGGAGCCCTAGCCTTAGCCTAGGGGAGCCCTAGCCTAAAGCCTAGGGGTGCCCTAGCCTGAAGGCTAGGGGAGCCCTAGCCTTAGCCTAGGGGAGCCTAAAGCCTAGGGCTGCCCTAGCCTGAAGGCTAGGGGAGCCCTAGCCTTAGCTTAGGGGAGCCTAAAGCCTAGGGGTGCCCTAGCCAGAAGGCTAGGGGAGCCATAGCCTTAGCCTAGGGGAGCCTAAAGCCTAGGGGTGCCCTAGCCTGAAGGCTAGGGGAGCCCTAGCCTTAGCCTAGGGGAGCCTAAAGCCTAGGGGTGCCCTAGACTGAAGGCTAGGGGAGCCCTAGCCTTAGGCCAGGGGAGCCTAAAGCCTAGGGGTGCCCTAGCCTGAAGGCTAGGGGAGCCCTAGCCTTAGCCCAGGGGAGCCTAAAGCCTAGGGGTGCCCTAGCCTGAAGGCTAGGGGAGCCCTAGCCTTAGCCTAGGGGAGCCTAAAGCCTAGGGGTGCCCTAGCCTGAAGGCTAGGGGAGCCCTAGCCTTAGCCTAGGGAAGCCTAAAGCCTAGGGGTGCCCTAGCCTGAAGGCTAGGGGAGCCCTAGCCTTAGCCTAGGGGTGCCTAAAGCCTAGGGGTGCCCTAGCCTGAAGGCTAGGGGAACCCTAGCCTTAGCCTAGGGGAGCCTAAAGCCTAGGGGTGCCCTAGCCTGAAGGCTAGGGGAGCCCTAGCCTTAGCCTAGGGGAGCCTAAAGCCTAGGGGTGCCCTAGCCTGAAGGTTAGGGGAGCCCTAGCCTTAGCCTAGGGGAGCCTAAAGCCTAGGGGTGCCCTAGCCTGAAGGCTAGGGGAGCCCTAGCCTTAGCCTAGCGGAGCCTAAAACCTAGGGGTGCCCTAGCCTGAAGGCTAGGGGAGCCCTAGCCTTAGCCTAGGGGAGCCTAAAGCCTAGGGGTGCCCTAGCCTGAAGGCTAGGGGAGCCCTAGCCTTAGCCTAGGGGAGCCTAAAGCCTAGGGGTGCCCTAGCCTGAAGGCTAGGGGAGCCCTAGCCTTAGCCTAGGGGAGCCTAAAGCCTAGGGGTGCCCTAGCCTGAAGGCTAGGGGAGCCCTAGCCTTAGCCTAGGGGAGCCCTAGCCTAAAGCCTAGGGGTGCCCTAGCCTGAAGGCTAGGGGAGCCCTAGCCTTAGCCTAGGGGAGCCTAAAGCCTAGGGGTGCCCTAGCCTGAAGGCTAGGGGAGCCCTAGCCTTAGCCTAGGGGAGCCTAAAGCCTAGGGGTGCCCAAGCCTGAAGGCTAGGGGAGCCCTAGCCTTAGCCTAGGGGAGCCTAAAGCCTAGGGGTGCCCTAGCCTGAAGGCTAGGGGAGCCCTAGCCTTAGCCTAGGGGAGCCTAAAGCCTAGGGGTGCCCTAGCCTGAAGGCTAGGGGAGCCCTAGCCTTAGCCTAGGGGAGCCTAAAGCCTAGGGGTGCCCTAGCCTGAAGGCTTGGGGAGCCCTAGCCTTAGCCTAGGGGAGCCTAAAGCCTAGGGGTGCCCTAGCCTGAAGGCTAGGGGAGCCCTAGCCTTAGCCTAGGGGAGCCTAAAGCCCAGGGGTGCCCTAGCCTGAAGGCTAGGGGAGCCCTAGCCTTAGCCTAGAGGAGCCTAATTCCTAGGGGTGCCCTAGCCTGAAGGCTAGGGGAGCCCTAGCCTTAGCCTAGGGGAGCCTAAAGCCTAGGGGTGCCCTAGCCTGAAGGCTAGGGGAGCCCTAGCCTTAGCCTAGGGGAGCCTAAAGCCTAGGGGTGCCCTAGCCTGAAGGCTAGGGGAGCCCTAGCCTTAGCCTAGGGGAGCCTAAAGCCTAGGGGTGCCCTAGCCTGAAGGCTAGGGGAGCCCTAGCCTTAGCCTAGGGGAGCCTAAAGCCTAGGGGTGCCCTAGCCTGAAGGCTAGGGGAGCCCTAGCCTTAGCCTAGGGGAGCCCTAGCCTAAAGCCTAGGGGTTCCCTAGCCTGAAGGCTAGGGGAGCCTTAGCCTTAGCCTAGGGGAGCCTAAAGCCTAGGGGTGCCCTAGCCTGAAGGCTAGGGGAGCCCTAGCCTTAGCCTAGGGGAGCCTAATGCCTAGGGGTGCCCTAGCCTGAGGGCTAGGGGAGCCCTAGCCTTAGCCTAGGGGAGCCCCAGCCTAAAGCCTAGGGCTGCCCTAGCCTGAAGGCTAGGGGAGCCCTAGCCTTAGCCTAGGGGAGCCTAAAGCCTAGGGGTGCCCTAGCCTGAAGGCTAGGGGAGCCCTAGCCTTAGCCTAGGGGAGCCTAAAGCCTAGGGGTGCCCTAGCCTGAAGGCTAGGGGAGCCCTAGCCTTAGCCTAGGGGAGCCTAAAGCCTAGGGGTGCCCTAGCCTGAAGGCTAGGGGAGCCCTAGCCTTAGCCTAGGGGAGCCCTAGCCTAAAGCCTAGGGGTGCCCTAGCCTGAAGGCTAGGGGAGCCCTAGCCTTAGCCTAGGGGAGCCTAAAGCCTAGGGGTGCCCTAGCCTGAAGGCTACGGGAGCCCTAGCCTTAGCCTAGGGGAGCCTAAAGCCTAGGGGTGCCCTAGCCTGAAGGCTAGGGGAGCCCTAGCCTTAGCCTATGGGAGCCTAAAGCCTAGGGGTGCCCTAGCCTGAAGGCTAGGGGAGCCCTAGCCTTAGCCTAGGGGAGCCTAAAGCCTAGGGGTGCCCTAGCCTGAAGGCTAGGGGAGCCCTAGCCTTAGCCTAGGGGAGCCTAAAGCCTAGGGGTGCCCTAGCCTGAAGGCTAGGGGAGCCCTAGCCTTAGCTAGGGGAGCCTAAAGCCTAGGGGTGCCCTAGCCTGAAGGCTAGGGGAGCCCTAGCCTTAGCCTAGGGGAGCCTAAAGCCTAGGGGTGCCCTAGCCTGAAGGCTAGGGGAGCCCTAGCCTTAGCCTAGGGGAGCCTAAAGCCTAGGGGTGCCCTAGCCTGAAGGGTAGGGGAGCCGTAGCCTTAGCCTAGGGGAGCCTAAAGCCTAGGGGTGCCCTAGCCTGAAGGCTAGGGGAGCCCTAGCCTTAGCCTAGGGGAGCCTAAAGCCTAGGGGTGCCCTAGTCTGAAGGCTAGGGGAGCCCTAGCCTTAGCCTAGGGGAGCCTAAAGCCTAGGGGTGCCCTAGCCTGAAGGCTAGGGGAGCCCTAGCCTTAGCCTAGGGGAGCCCTAGCCTAAAGCCTAGGGGTGCCCTAGCCTGAAGGCTAGGGGAGCCCTAGCCTTAGCCTAGGGGAGCCTAAAGCCTAGGGTTGCCCTAGCCTGAAGGCTAGGGGAGCCCTAGCCTTAGCCTAGTGGAGCCTAAAGCCTAGGGGTGCCCTAGCCTGAGGGCTAGGGGAGCCCTAGCCTTAGCCTAGGGGAGCCCTAGCCTAAAGCCTAGGGGTGCCCTAGCCTGAAGGCTAGGGGAGCCCTAGCCTTAGCCTAGGGGAGCCCTAGCCTAAAGCCTAGGGGTGCCCTAGCCTGAAGGCTAGGGGAGCCCTAGCCTTAGCCTAGGGGAGCCTAAAGCCTAGGGGTGCCCTAGCCGAAAGGCTAGGGGAGCCGTAGCCTTAGCCTAGGGGAGCCTAAAGCCTAGGGGTGCCCTAGCCTGAAGGCTAGGGGAGCCCTAGCCTTAGCCTAGGGGAGCCTAAAGCCTAGGGGTGCCCTAGCCTGAAGGCTAGGGGAGCCCTAGCCTTAGCCTACGGGAGCCTAAAGCCTAGGGGTGCCCTAGCCTGAAGGCTAGGGGAGCCCTAGCCATAGCCTAGGGGAGCCTAAAGGCTAGGGGTGCCCTAGCCTGAAGGCTAGGGGAGCCCTAGCCTTAGCCTAGGGGAGCCTAAAGCCTAGGGGTGCCCTAGCCTGAAGGCTAGGGGAGCCCTAGCCTTAGCCTAGGGGAGCCTAAAGCCTAGGGGTGCCCTAGCCTGAAGGCTAGGGGAGCCCTAGCCTTAGCCTAGGGGAGCCTAAAGCCTAGGGGTGCCCTAGCCTGAAGGCTTGGGGAGCCCTAGCCTTAGCCTAGGGGAGCCTAAAGCCTAGGGGTGCCCTAGCCTGAAGGCTAGGGGAGCCCTAGCCTTAGCCTAGGGGAGCCTAAAGCCTAGGGGTGCCCTAGCCTGAAGGCTAGGGGAGCCCTAGCCTTAGCCTAGGGGAGCCTAAAGCCTAGGGGTGCCCTAGCCTGAAGGCTAGGGGAGCCCTAGCCGTAGCCTAGGGGAGCCTAAAGCCTAGGGGTGCCCTAGCCTGAAGGCTAGGGGAGCCCTAGCCTTAGCCTAGGGGAGCCTAAAGCCTAGGGGTGCCCTAGCCTGAGGGATAGGGGAGCCCTAGCCTTAGCCTAGGGGAGCCCTAGCCTAAAGCCTAGGGGTGCCCTAGCCTGAAGGCTAGGGGAGCCCTAACCTTAGCCTAGGGGAGCCTAAAGCCTAGGGGTGCCCTAGCCTGAAGGCTAGGGGAGCCCTAGCCTTAGCTTAGGGGAGCCTAAAGCCTAGGGGTGCCCTAGCCTGAAGGCTAGGGGAGCCCTAGCCTTAGCCTAGGGGAGCCTAAAGCCTAGGGGTGCCATAGCCAGAAGGCTAGGGGAGCCCTAGCCTTAGCCTAGGGGAGCCTAAAGCCTAGGGGTGCCCTAGCCTGAAGTCTAGGGGAGCCCTAGCCTTAGCCTAGGGGAGCCTAAAGCCTAGGGGTGCCCTAGCCTGAAGGCTAGGGGAGCCCTAGCCTTAGCCCAGGGGAGCCTAAAGCCTAGTGGTGCCCTAGCCTGAAGGCTAGGGGAGCCCTAGCCTTAGCCCAGGGGAGCCTAAAGCCTAGGGGTGCCCTAGCCTGAAGGCTAGGGGAGCCCTAGCCTTAGCCCAGGGGAGCCTAAAGCCTAGGGGTGCCCTAGCCTGAAGGCTAGGGGAGCCCTAGCCTTAGCCTAGGGGAGCCTAAAGCCTAGGGGTGCCCTAGCCTGAAGGCTAGGGGAGTCCTAGCCTTAGCCTAGGGGAGCCTAAAGCCTAGGGGTGCCCTAGCCTGAAGGCTAGGGGAACCCTAGCCTTAGCCTAGGGGAGCCTAAAGCCTAGGGGTGCCCTAGCCTGAAGGTTAGGGGAGCCCTAGCCTTAGCCTAGGGGAGCCTAAAGCCTAGGGGTGCCCTAGCCTGAAGGCTAGGGGAGCCCTAGCCTTAGCCTAGGGGAGCCTAAAGCCTAGGGGTGCCCTAGCCTGAAGGCTAGGGGAGCCCTAGCCTTAGCCTAGGGGAGCCTAAAGCCTAGGGGTGCCCTAGCCTGAAGGCTAGGGGAGCCCTAGCCTTAGCCTAGGGGAGCCTAAAGCCTAGGGGTGCCCTAGCCTGAAGGCTAGGGGAGCCCTAGCCTTAGCCTAGGGGAGCCTAAAGCCTAGGGGTGCCCTAGCCTGAAGGCTAGGGGAGCCCTAGCCTTAGCCTAGGGGAGCCTAAAGCCTAGGGGTGCCCAAGCCTGAAGGCTAGGGAAGCCCTAGCCTTAGCCTAGGGGAGCCTAAAGCCTAGGGGTGCCCTAGCCTGAAGGCTAGGGGAGCCCTAGCCTTAGCCTAGGGGAGCCTAAAGCCTAGGGGTGCCCTAGCCTGAAGGCTAGGGGAGCCCTAGCCTTAGCCTAGGGGAGCCTAAAGCCTAGGGGTGCCCTAGCCTGAAGGCTTGGGGAGCCCTAGCCTTAGCCTAGGGGAGCCTAAAGCCTAGGGGTGCCCTAGCCTGAAGGCTAGGGGAGCCCTAGCCTTAGCCTAGGGGAGCCTAAAGCCTAGGGGTGCCCTAGCCTGAAGGCTAGGGGAGCCCTAGCCTTAGCCTAGGGGAGCCTAATGCCTAGGGGTGCCCTAGCCTGAAGGCTAGGGGAGCCCTAGCCTTAGCCTTTGGGAGCCTAAAGCCTAGGGGTGCCCTAGCCTGAAGGCTAGGGGAGCCCTAGCCTTAGCCTAGGGGAGCCTAAAGCCTAGGGGTGCCCTAGCCTGAAGGCTAGGGGAGCCCTAGCCGTAGCCTAGGGGAGCCTAAAGCCTAGGGGTGCCCTAGCCTGAAGGCTAGGGGAGCCCTAGCCTTAGCCTAGGGGAGCCTAAAGCCTAGGGGTGCCCTAGCCTGAAGGCTAGGGGAGCCCTAGCCTTAGCCTAGGGGAGCCTAAAGCCTAGGGGTGCCCTAGCCTGAAGGCTAGGGGAGCCCTAGCCTTAGCCTAGGGGAGCCTAAAGCCTAGGGGTGCCCTAGCCTGAAGGCTAGGGGAGCCCTAGCCTTAGCCTAGGGGAGCCCTAGCCTAAAGCCTAGGGGTGCCCTAGCCTGAAGGCTAGGGGAGCCTTAGCCTTAGCCTAGGGGAGCCTAAAGCCTAGGGGTGCCCTAGCCTGAAGGCTAGGGGAGCCCTAGCCTTAGCCTAGGGGAGCCTAAAGCCTAGGGGTGCCCTAGCCTGAGGGCTAGGGGAGCCCTAGCCTTAGCCTAGGGGAGCCCTAGCCTAAAGCCTAGGGCTGCCCTAGCCTGAAGGCTAGGGGAGCCCAAGCCTTAGCCTAGGGGAGCCTAAAGCCTAGGGGTGCCCTAGCCTGAAGGCTAGGGGAGCCCTAGCCTTAGCCTAGGGGAGCCTAAAGCCTAGGGGTGCCCTAGCCTGAAGGCTAGGGGAGCCCTAGCCTTAGCCTACGGGAGCCTAAAGCCTAGGGGTGCCCTAGCCTGAAGGCTAGGGGAGCCCTAGCCTTAGCCTAGGGGAGCCCTAGCCTAAAGCCTAGGGGTGCCCTAGCCTGAAGGCTAGGGGAGCCCTAGCCTTAGCCTAGGGGAGCCTAAAGCCTAGGGGTGCCCTAGCCTGAAGGCTAGGGGAGCCCTAGCCTTAGCCTAGGGGAGCCTCAATCCTAGGGGTGCCCTAGCCTGAAGGCTAGGGGAGCCCTAGCCTTAGCCTACGGGAGCCTAAAGCCTAGGGGTGCCCTAGCCTGAAGGCTAGGGGAGCCCTAGCCTTAGCCTAGGGGAGCCTAAAGCCTAGGGGTGCCCTAGCCTGAAGGCTAGGGGAGCCCTAGCCTTAGCCTAGGGGAGCCTAAAGCCTAGGGGTGCCCTAGCCTGAAGGCTAGGGGAGCCCTAGCCTTAGCCTAGGGGAGCCTAAAGCCTAGGGGCGCCCTAGCCTGAAGGCTAGGGGAGCCCTAGCCTTAGCCTAGGGGAGCCTAAAGCCTAGGGGTGCCCTAGCCTGAAGGCTAGGGGAGCCCTAACCTTAGCTAGGGGAGCCTAAAGCCTAGGGGTGCCCTAGCCTGAAGGCTAGGGGAGCCCTAGCCTTAGCCTAGGGGAGCCTAAAGCCTAGGGGTGCCCTAGCCTGAAGGCTAGGGGAACCCTAGCCTTAGCCTAGGGGAGCCTAAAGCCTAGGGGTGCCCTAGCCTGAAGGCTAGGGGAGCCCTAGCCTTAGCCTAGGGGAGCCTAAAGCCTAGGGGTGCCCTAGCCTGAAGGCTAGGGGAGCCCTAGCCTTAGCCTAGGGGAGCCTAAAGCCTAGGGGTGCCCTAGCCTGAAGGCTAGGGGAGCCCTAGCCTTAGCCTAGGGGAGCCTAAAGCCTAGGGGTGCCCTAGCCTAAAGGCTAGGGGAGCCCTAGCCTTAGCCTAGGGGAGCCTAAAGCCTAGGGGTGCCCTAGCCTGAAGGCTAGGGGAGCCCTAGCCATAGCCTAGGGGAGCCTAAAGCCTAGGGGTGCCCTAGCCTGAAGGCTAGGGGAGCCCTAGCCTTAGCCTAGGGGAGCCTAAAGCCTAGGGGTGCCCTAGCCTGAAGGCTAGGGGAGCCCTAGCCTTAGCCTAGGGGAGCCTAAAGCCTAGGGGTGCCCTAGCCTGAAGGCTAGGGGAGCCCTAGCCTTAGCCTAGGGGAGCCCTAGCCTAAAGCCTAGGGGTGCCGTAGCCTGAAGGCTAGGGGAGCCCTAGCCTTAGACTAGGTGAGCCTAAAGCCTGGGGGTGCCCTAGCCTGAAGGCTAGGGGAGCCCTAGCCTTAGCCTAGGGGAGCCCTAGCCTAAAGCCTAGGGGTGCCCTAGCCTGAAGGCTAGGGGAGCCCTAGCCTTAGCCTAGGGGAGCCTAAAGCCTAGGGGTGCCCTAGCCTGAAGGCTAGGGGAGCCCTAGCCTTAGCCTAGGGGAGCCCTAGCCTAAAGCCCAGGGGTGCCCTAGCCTGAAGGCTAGGGGAGCCCTAGCCTTAGCCTAGGGGAGCCTAAAGCATAGGGGTGCCCTAGCCTGAAGGCTAGGGGAGCCCTAGCCTTAGCCTAGGGGAGCCTAAAGCCTAGGGGTGCCCTAGCCTGAAGGCTAGGGGAGCCCTAGCCTTAGCCTAGGGGAGCCTAAAGCCTAGGGGTGCCCTAGCCTGAAGGCTAGGGGAGCCCTAGCCTTAACCTAGGGGAGCCTAAAGCCTAGGGGTGCCCTAGCCTGAAGGCTAGGGGAGCCCTAGCCTTAGCCTAGGGGAGCCTAAAGCCTAGGGGTGCCCTAGCCTGAAGGCTAGGGGAGCCCTAGCCTTAGCCTAGGGGAGCCTAAAGCCTAGGGGTGCCCTAGCCTGAAGGCTAGGGGAGCCCTAGCCTTAGCCTAGGGGAGCCTAAAGCCTAGGGGTGCCCTAGCCTGAGGGCTAGGGGAGCCCTAGCCTTAGCCTAGGGGAGCCCTAGCCTAAAGCCTAGGGGTGTCCTAGCCTGAAGGCTAGGGCAGCCCTAGCCTTAGCCTAGGGGAGCCTGAAGGCTAGGGGAGCCCTAGCCTTAGCCTAGGGGAGCCTAAAGCCTAGGGGTGCCCTAGCCAGAAGGCTAGGGGAGCCCTAGCCTTAGCCTAGGGGAGCCTAAAGCCTAGGGTTGCCCTAGCCTGAATGCTAGGGGAGCCCTAGCCTTAGCCTAGGGGAGCCTAAAGCCTAGGGGTGCCCTAGCCTGAAGGCTAGGGGAGCCCTAGCCTTAGCCTAGGGGAGCCTAAAGCCTAGGGGTGCCCTAGCCTGAAGGCTAGGGGAGCCCTAGCCTTAGCCTAGGGGAGCCTCAAGCCTAGGGGTGCCCTAGCATGAAGGCTAGGGGAGCCCTAGCCTTAGCCTAGGGGAGCCTAAAGCCTAGGGGTGCCCTAGCCTGAAGGCTAGGGGAGCCCTAGCCTTAGCCTAGGGGAGCCTAAAGCCTAGGGGTGCCCTAGCCTGAAGGCTAGGGGAGCCCTAGCCTTAGCCTAGGGGAGCCTAAAGCCTAGGGGTGCCCTAGCCTGAAGGCTAGGGGAGCCCTAGCCTTAGCCTAGGGGAGCCTAAAGCCTAGGGGTGCCCTAGCCTGAAGGCTAGGGGAGCCCTAGCCTTAGCCTAGGGGAGCCCTAGCCTAAAGCCTAGGGGTGCCGTAGCCTGAAGGCTAGGGGAGCCCTAACCTTAGCCTAGGGGAGCCTAAAGCCTGGGGGTTCCCTAGCCTGAAGGCTAGGGGAGCCCTAGCCTTAGCCTAGGGGAGCCCTAGCTTAAAGCCTAGGGGTGCCCTAGCCTGAAGGCTAGGGGAGGCCTAGCCTTAGCCTAGGGGAGCCTAAAGCCTAGGGGTGCCCTAGCCTGAAGGCTAGGGGAGCCCTAGCCTTAGCCTAGGGGAGCCCTAGCCTAAAGCCCAGTGGTGCCATAGCCTGAAGGCTAGGGGAGCCCTAGCCTTAGCCTAGGGGAGCCTAAAGCCTAGGGGTGCCCTAGCCTGAAGGCTAGGGGAGCCCTAGCCTTAGCCTAGGGGAGCCTAAAGCCTAGGGGTGCCCTAGCCTGAAGGCTAGGGGAGCCCTAGCCTTAGCCTAGGGGAGCCTAAAGCCTAGGGGTGCCCTAGCCTGAAGGCTAGGGGAGCCCTAGCCTTAGCCTAGGGGAGCCTAAAGCCTAGGGGTGCCCTAGCCTGAAGGCTAGGGGAGCCCTAGCCTTAGCCTAGGGGAGCCTAAAGCCTAGGGGTGCCCTAGCCTGAAGGCTAGGGGAGCCCTAGCCTTAGCCTAGGGGAGCCTAAAGCCTAGGGGTGCCCTAGCCTGAGGGCTAGGGGAGCCCTAGCCTTAGCCTAGGGGAGCCCTAGCCTAAAGCCTAGGGGTGCCCTAGCCTGAAGGCTAGGGCAGCCCTAGCCTTAGCCTAGGGGAGCCTGAAGGCTAGGGGAGCCCTAGCCTTAGCCTAGGGGAGCCTAAAGCTTAGGGGTGCCCTAGCCTGAAGGCTAGGGGAGCCCTAGCCTTAGCCTAGGGGAGCCTAAAGCCTAGGGGTGCCCTAGCCTGAAGGCTAGGGGAGCCCTAGCCTTAGCCTAGGGGAGCCTAAAGCCTAGTGGTGCCCTAGCCTGAAGGCTAGGGGAGCCCTAGCCTTAGCCTAGGGGAGCCTAAAGCCTAGGGGTGCCCTAGCCTGAAGGCTAGGGGAGCCCTAGCCTTAGCCTAGGGGAGCCTCAAGCCTAGGGGTGCCCTAGCCTGAAGGCTAGGGGAGCCCTAGCCTTAGCCTAGGGGAGCCTAAAGCCTAGGGGTGCCCTAGCCTGAAGGCTAGGGGAGCCCTAGCCTTAGCCTAGGGGAGCCTAAAGCCTAGGGGTGCCCTAGCCTGAAGGCTAGGGGAGCCCTAGCCTTAGCCTAGGGGAGCCTAAAGCCTAGGGGTTCCCTAGCCTGAAGGCTAGGGGAGCCCTAGCCTTAGCCTAGGGGAGCCTAAAGCCTAGGGGTGCCGTAGCCTGAAGGCTAGGGGAGACCTAGCCTTAGTCTAGGGGAGCCTAAAGCTTAGGGGTGCCCTAGCCTGAAGGCTAGGGGAGCCCTAGCCTTAGCCTAGGGGAGCCCTAGCATAAAGCCCAGGGGTGCCCTAGCCTGAAGGCTAGGGGAGCCCTAGCCTTAGCCTAGGGGAGCCTAAATCCTAGGGGTGCCCTAGTCTGAAGGCTAGGGGAGCCCTAGCCTTAGCCTAGGGGAGCCCTAGCATAAAGCCCAGGGGTGCCGTAGCCTGAAGGCCAGGGGAGCCCTAGCCTTAGCCTAGGGGAGCCTAAAGCCTAGGGGTGCCCTAGCCTGAAGGCTAGGGGAGCCCTAGCCTTAGTCTAGGGGAGCCCTAGCCTAAAGCCTAGGGGTGCCCTAGCCTGAAGGCTAGGGGAGCCCTAGCCTTAGCCTAGGGGAGCCTAAAGCCTAGGGGTGCCCTAGCCTGAAGGCTAGGGGAGGCCTAGCCTTAGCCTAGGGTTGCCCTAGCATAAAGCCCAGGGGAGCCCTAGCCTTAGCCTAGCGGAGCCTAAAGCCTAGGGGTGCCCTAGCCTGAAGGCTAGGGGAGCCCTAGCCTTAGCCTAGGGGAGCCTAAAGCCTAGGGGTGCCCTAGCCTGAAGGCTAGGGGAGCCCTAGCCTTAGCCTAGGGGAGCCTAAAGCCTAGGGGTGCCCTAGCCTGAAGGCTAGGGGAGCCCTAGCCTTAGCCTAGGGGAGCCTAAAGCCTAGGGGTGCCCTAGCCTGAAGGCTAGGGGAGCCCTAGCCTTAGCCTAGGGGAGCCTAAAGCCTAGGGGTGCCCTAGCCTGAAGGCTAGGGGAGCCCTAGCCTTAGCCTAGGGGAGCCTAAAGCATAGGGGTGCCCTAGCCTGAAGGCTAGGGGAGCCCTAGCCTTAGCCTAGGGGAGCCTAAAGCATAGGGGTGCCCTAGCCTGAAGGCTAGGGGAGCCCTAGCCTTAGCCTAGGGGAGCCTAAAGCCTAGGGGTGCCCTAGACTGAGGGCTAGGGGAGCCCTAGCCTTAGCCTAGGGGAGCCCTAGCCTAAAGCCTAGGGGTGCCCTAGCCTGAAGGCTAGGGCAGCCCTAGCCTTAGCCTAGGGGAGCCTGAAGGCTAGGGGAGCCCTAGCCTTAGCCTAGGGGAGCCTAAAGCCTAGGGGTGCCCTAGCCTGAAGGCTAGGGGAGCCCTAGCCTTAGCCTAGGGGAGCCTAAAGCCTAGGGGTGCCCTAGCCTGAAGGCTAGGGGAGCCCTAGCCTTAGCCTAGGGGAGCCTAAAGCCTAGTGGTGCCCTAGCCTGAAGGCTAGGGGAGCCCTAGCCTTAGCCTAGGGGAGCCTAAAGCCTAGGGGTGCCCTAGCCTGAAGGCTAGGGGAGCCCTAGCCTTAGCCTAGGGGAGCCTCAAGCCTAGGGGTGCCCTAGCCTGAAGGCTAGGGGAGCCCTAGCCTTAGCCTAGGGGAGCCTAAAGCCTAGGGGTGCCCTAGCCTGAAGGCTAGGGGAGCCCTAGCCTTAGCCTAGGGGAGCCTAAAGCCTAGGGGTGCCCTAGACTGAAGGCTAGGGGAGCCCTAGCCTTAGCCTAGGGGAGCCTAAAGCCTAGGGGTTCCCTAGCCTGAAGGCTAGGGGAGCCCTAGCCTTAGCCTAGGGGAGCCTAAAGCCTAGGGGTGCCGTAGCCTGAAGGCTAGGGGAGACCTAGCCTTAGTCTAGGGGAGCCTAAAGCTTAGGGGTGCCCTAGCCTGAAGGCTAGGGGAGCCCTAGCCTTAGCCTAGGGGAGCCCTAGCATAAAGCCCAGGGGTGCCCTAGCCTGAAGGCTAGGGGAGCCCTAGCCTTAGCCTAAGGGAGCCTAAAGCCTAGGGGTGCCATAGCCTGAAGGCTAGGGGAGCCCTAGCCTTAGCCTAGGGGAGCCCTAGCATAAAGCCCAGGGGTGCCGTAGCCTGAAGGCCAGGGGAGCCCTAGTCTTAGCCTAGGGGAGCCTAAAGCCTAGGGGTGCCCTAGCCTGAAGGCTAGGGGAGCCCTAGCCTTAGTCTAGGGGAGCCCTAGCCTAAAGCCTAGGGGTGCCCTAGCCTGAAGGCTAGGGGAGCCCTAGCCTTAGCCTAGGGGAGCCCTAGCCTAAAGCCTAGGGGTGCCCTAGCCTGAAGGCTAGGGGAGCCCTAGCCTTAGCCTAGGTGAACCTAAAGCCTAGGGGTGCCCTAGCCTGAAGGCTAGGGGCCCGTAGCCTTAGCCTAGGGGAGCCCTAGCCTAAAGCCTAGGGGTGCCCTAGCCTGAAGGCTAGGGGAGCCCTAGCCTTAGCCTAGGGGAGCCTAAAGCCTAGGGGTGCCCTAGCCTGAAGGCTAGGGGAGCCCTAGACTTAGCCTAGGGAAGCCCTAGCCTAAAGCCTAGCGGTGCCCTAGCCTGAAGGCTAGGGGAGCCCTAGCCTTAGCCTAGGGGAGCCTAAAGCCTAGGGGTGCCCTAGCCTGAAGGCTAGGGGAGCCCTAGCCTTAGCCTAGGGGAGCCCTAGCCTACAGCCTAGGGGTGCCCTAGCCTGAAGGCTAGGGGAGCCCTAGCCTTAGCCTAGGGGAGCCTAAAGCCTAGGGGTGCCCTAGCCTGAAGGCTAGGGCAGCCCTAGTCTTAGCCTTGGGGAGTCCTAGCCTAAAGCCTAGGGGTGCCCTAGCCTGAAGGCTAGGGGAGCCCTACCCTTAGCCTAGGGGAGCCTAAAGCCTAGGGGTGCCATAGCCTGAAGGCTAGGGGAGCCCTAGCCTTAGCCTAGGGGAGCCCTAGCTAAAGCCTAGGGGTGCCCTATCCTGAAGGCTAGGGGAGCCCTAGCCTTATCCTAGGGGAGGCTAAAGCCTAGGGGTGCTCTAGCCTGAAGGCTAGGGGAGCCCTAGCCTTAGCTTAGGGGAGCCCTAGCCTAAAGCCAAGGGGTGCCCTAGCCTGAAGGCTAGGGGTGCCCTAGCCTTAGCCTAGGGGAGCCTAAAGCCTAGGGGTGCCCTAGCCTTAGCCTAGGGGAGCCCTATCCTAAAGCCTAGGGGTGCCCTAGCCTGAAGGCTAGAGGAGCCCTAGCCTTAGCCTAGGGGAGCCTAAAGCCTAGGGGTGCCCTAGCCTGAAGGCTAGGGGAGCCCTAGCCTTAGCCTAGGGGAGCCCTAGCCTAAAGCCTAGGGGTGCCCTAGCCTGAAGGCTAGGGGAGCCCTAGCCTTAGCCTAGGGGAGCCTAAAGCCTAGGGGTGCCCTAGCCTGAAGGCTAGGGGAGCCCTAGCCTTAGCCTAGGGGAGCCCTAGCCTAAAGCCAAGGGGTGCCCTAGCCTGAAGGCTAGGGGAGCCCTAGCCTTAGCCTAGGGGAGCCTAAAGCCTAGGGGTGCCCTAGCCTGAAGGCTAGGGGAGCCCTAGCCTTGGCCTAGGGGAGCCTAAAGCCTAGGGGTGCCCTAGCCTGAAGGCTAGGGGAGCCCTAGCCTTAGCCTAGGGGAGCCCTAGCCTAAAGCCAAGGGGTGCCCTAGCCTGAAGGCTAGGGGAGCCCTAGCCTAAAGCCGAGGGGTGCCCTCGCCTGAAGGCTAGGGGAGCCCTAGCCTTAGGCTAGGGGAGCCCTAGCCTAAAGCCGAGGGGTGCCCTCGCCTGAAGGCTAGGGGAGCCCTAGCCTTAGGCTAGGGGAACCCTAGCCTAAAGCCGAGGGGTGCCCTCGCCTGAAGGCTAGGGGAGCCCTAGCCTTAGGCTAGGGGAGCCCTAGCCTAAAGCCGAGGGGTGCCCTCGCCTGAAGGCTAGGGGAGCCCTAGCCTTAGGCTAGGGGAGCCCTAGCCTAAAGCCGAGGGGTGCCCTCGCCTAAAGGCTCGGGGAGCCCTAGCCTTAGGCTAGGGGAGCCCTAGCCTAAAGCCGAGGGGTGCCCTCGCCTGAAGGCTAGGGGAGCCCTAGCCTTAGGCTAGGGGAGCCCTAGCCTAAAGCCGAGGGGTGCCCTCGCCTGAAGGCTAGGGGAGCCCTAGCCTTAGGCTAGGGGAGCCCTAGCCTAAAGCCGAGGGGTGCCCTCGCCTGAAGGCTAGGGGAGCCCTAGCCTTACCCTAGGGGAGCCCTAGCCTAAAGCCGAGGGGTGCCCTCGCCTGAAGGCTAGGGGAGCCCTAGCCTTAGCCTAGGGGAGCCTAAAGCCTAGGGGTGCCCTAGCCTGAAGGCTAGGGGAGCCCTAGCCTTAGCCTAGGGGAGCCTAAAGCCTAGGGGTGCCCTAGCCTGAAGGCTAGGGGAGCCCTAGCCTTAGCCTAGGGGAGCCTAAAGCCTAGGGGTGCCCTAGCCTGAAGGCTAGGGGAGCCCTAGCCTTAGCCTAGGGGAGCCTAAAGCCTAATGGTGCCCTAGCCTGAAGGCTAGGGGAGCCCTAGCCTTAGCCTAGGGGAGCCTAAAGCCTAGGGGTGCCCTAGCCTGAAGGCTAGGGGAGCCCTAGCCTTAGCCTAGGGGAGCCCTAGCCTAAAGCCTAGGGGTGCCCTAGCCTGAAGGCTAGGGGAGAACTAGCCTTAGCCTAGGGGAGCCTAAAGCCTAGGGGTGCCCTAGCCTGAAGGCTAGGGGAGCCCTAGCCTTAGCCTAGGTGAGCCCTAGCCTAAAGCCTAGGGGTGCCCTAGGCTGAAGGCTAGGGGAGCCCTAGCCTTAGCCTAGGGGAGCCCTAGCCTAAAGCCTAGGGGTGCCCTAGTCTGAAGGCTAGGGGAGCCCTAGCCTTAGCCTAGGGGAGCCTAAAGCCTAGGGGTGCCCTAGCCTGAAGGCTAGGGGAGCCCTAGCCTTAGCCTAGGGGAGCCCTAGCCTAAAGCCTAGGGGTGCCCTAGCCTGAAGGCTAGGGGAGCCCTAGCCTTAGCCTAGGGGAGCCTAAAGCCTAGGGGTGCCCTAGCCTGAAGGCTAGGGGAGGCCTAGCCTTAGCCTAGGGGAGCCTAAAGCCTAGCGGTGCCCTAGCCTGAAGGGTAGAGGAGCCCTAGCCTTAGCCTAGGGGAGCCCTAGCCTTAGCCTAGGGGAGCCCTAGCCTTAGCCTAGGGGAGCCTAAAGCCTAAGGGTGCCCTAGCCTGAAGGCTAGGGGAGCCCTAGCCTTAGCCTAGGGGAGCCTAAAGCCTAGGGGTGCCCTCGCCTGAAGGCTAGGGGAGCCCTAGCCTTAGCCTAGGGGAGCCTAAAGCCTAGGGGTGCCCTCGCCTGAAGGCTAGAGGAGCCCTAGCCTTAGCCTAGGGGAGCCTAAAGCCTACGGGTGCCCTCGCCTGAAGGCTAGGGGAGCCCTAGCCTTAGCCTAGGGGAGCCTAAAGCCTAGGGGTGCCCTCGCCTGAAGGCTAGGGGAGCCCTAGCCTTAGCCAAGGGGAGCCTAAAGCCTAGGGGTGCCCTCGCCTGAAGGCTAGGGGAGCCCTAGCCTAAGCCTAGGGGAGCCTAAAGCCTAGGGGTGCCCTCGCCTGAAGGCTAGGGGAGCCCTAGCCTTAGCCTAGGGGATCCTAAAGCCTAGGGGTGCCCTCGCCTGAAGGCTAGGGGAGCACTAGCCTTAGCCTAGGGGAGCCTAAAGCCTAGGGGTGCCCTCGCCTGAAGGCTAGGGGAGCCCTAGCCTTAGCCTAGGGGAGCCCTAGCCTAAAGCCTAGGGGTGCCCTCGCCTGAAGGCTAGGGGAGCCCTAGCCTTAGCCTAGGGGAGCCCTAGCCTAAAGCCTAGGGGTGCCCTAGCCTGAAGGCTAGGGGAGCCCTAGCCTTAGCCTAGGGGAGCCCTAGCCTAAAGCCTAGGTGTGCCCTAGCCTGAAGGCTAGGGGAGCCCTAGCCTTAGCCTAGGGGAGCCCTAGCCTAAAGCCTAGGGGTGCCCTCGCCTGAAGGCGAGGGGAGCCCTAGCCTTAGCCTAGGGGAGCCTAAAGCCTAGGGGTGCCCTAGCCTGAAGGCTAGAGGAGCCCTAGCCTTAGCCTAGGGGAGCCTAAAGCCTAGGGGTGCCCTAGCCTGAAGGCTAGGGGAGCCCTAGCCTTAGCCTAGGGGAGCCCTAGCCTAAAGCCTAGGGGTGCCCTAGCCTGAAGGCTAGGGGAGCCCTAGCCTTAGCCTAGGGGAGCCTAAAGCCTAGGGGTGCCCTAGCCTGAAGGCTAGGGGAGCCCTAGCCTTAGCCTAGGGGAGCCCTAGCCTAAAGCCAAGGGGTGCCCTAGCCTGAAGGCTAGGGGAGCCCTAGCCTTAGACTAGGGGAGCCTAAAGCCTAGGGGTGCCCTAGCCTGAAGGCTAGGGGAGCCCTAGCCTTGGCCTAGGGGAGCCTAAAGCCTAGGGGTGCCCTAGGCTGAAGGCTAGGGGAGCCCTAGCCTTAGCCTAGGGGAGCCCTAGCCTAAAGCCAAGGGGTGCCCTAGCCTGAAGGCTAGGGGAGCCCTAGCCTAAAGCCGAGGGGTGCCCTCGCCTGAAGGCTAGGGGAGCCCTAGCCTTAGGCTAGGGGAGCCCTAGCCTAAAGCCGAGGGGTGCCCTCGCCTGAAGGCTAGGGGAGCCCTAGCCTTAGGCTAGGGGAGCCCTAGCCTAAAGCCGAGGGGTGCCCTCGCCTGAAGGCTAGGGGAGCCCTAGCCTTAGGCTAGGGGAGCCCTAGCCTAAAGCCGAGGGGTGCCCTCGCCTGAAGGCTAGGGGAGCCCTAGCCTTAGGCTAGGGGAGCCCTAGCCTAAAGCCGAGGGGTGCCCTCGCCTAAAGGCTAGGGGAGCCCTAGCCTTAGGCTAGGGGAGCCCTAGCCTAAAGCCGAGGGGTACCCTCGCCTGAAGGCTAGGGGAGCCCTAGCCTTAGGCTAGGGGAGCCCTAGCCTAAAGCCGAGGGGTGCCCTCTCCTGAAGGCTAGGGGAGCCCTAGCCTTAGGCTAGGGGAGCCCTAGCCTAAAGCCGAGGGGTGCCCTCGCCTGAAGGCTAGGGGAGCCCTAGCCTTAGCCTAGGGGAGCCCTAGCCTAAAGCCGAGGGGTGCCCTCGCCTGAAGGCTAGGGGAGCCCTAGCCTTAGCCTAGGGGAGCCCTAGCCTAAAGCCGAGGGGTGCCCTCGCCTGAAGGCTATGGGAGCCCTAGCCTTAGGCTAGGGGAGCCCTAGCCTAAAGCCGAGGGGTGCCCTCGCCTGAATGCTAGGGGAGCCCTAGCCTTAGCCTAGGGGAGCCTAAAGCCTAGGGGTGCCCTAGCCTGAAGGCTAGGGGAGCCCTAGCCTTAGCCTAGGGGAGCCTAAAGCCTAGGGGTGCCCTAGCCTGAAGGCTAGGGGAGCCCTAACCTTAGCCTAGGGGAGCCTAAAGCCTAGGGGTGCCCTAGCCTGAAGGCTAGGGGAGCCCTAGCCTTAGCCTAGGGGAGCCTAAAGCCTAATGGTGCCCTAGCCTGAAGGCTAGGGGAGCCCTAGCCTTAGCCTAGGGGAGCCTAAAGCCTAGGGGTGCCCTAGCCGGAAGGCTAGGGGAGCCCTAGCCTTAGCCTAGGGGAGCCCTAGCCTAAAGCCTAGGGGTGCCCTAGCCTGAAGGCTAGGGGAGCACTAGCCTTAGCCTAGGGGAGCCTAAAGCCTAGGGGTGCCCTAGCCTGAAGGCTAGGGGAGCCCTAGCCTTAGCCTAGGTGAGCCCTAGCCTAAAGCCTAGGGGTGCCCTAGGCTGAAGGCTAGGGGAGCCCTAGCCTTAGCCTAGGGGAGCCCTAGCCTAAAGCCTAGGGGTGCCCTAGTCTGAAGGCTAGGGGAGCCCTAGCCTTAGCCTAGGGGAGCCTAAAGCCTAGGGGTGCCCTAGCCTGAAGGCTAGGGGAGCCCTAGCCTTAGCCTAGGGGAGCCCTAGCCTAAAGCCTAGGGGTGCCCTAGCCTGAAGGCTAGGGGAGCCCTAGCCTTAGCCTAGGGGAGCCTAAAGCCTAGGGGTGCCCTAGCCTGAAGGCTAGGGGAGACCTAGCCTTAGCCTAGGGGAGCCTAAAGCCTAGCGGTGCCCTAGCCTGAAGGGTAGAGGAGCCCTAGCCTTAGCCTAGGGGAGCCCTAGCCTTAGCCTAGGGGAGCCCTAGCCTTAGCCTAGGGGAGCCTAAAGCCTAAGGGTGCCCTAGCCTGAAGGCTAGGGGAGCCCTAGCCTTAGCCTAGGGGAGCCTAAAGCCTAGGGGTGCCCTCGCCTGAAGGCTAGGGGAGCCCTAGCCTTAGCCTAGGGGAGCCTAAGGCCTAGGGGTGCCCTCGCCTGAAGGCTAGGGGAGCCCTAGCCTTAGCCTAGGGGAGCCTAAAGCCTACGGGTGCCCTCGCCTGAAGGCTTGGGGAGCCCTAGCCTTAGCCTAGGGGAGCCTAAAGCCTAGGGGTGCCCTCGCCTGAAGGCTAGGGGAGCCCTAGCCTTAGCCAAGGGGAGCCTAAAGCCTAGGGGTGCCCTCGCCTGAAGGCTAGGGGAGCCCTAGCCTAAGCCTAGGGGAGCCTAAAGCCTAGGGGTGCCCTCGCTTGAAGGCTAGGGGAGCCCTAGCCTTAGCCTAGGGGAGCCCTAGCCTAAAGCCTAGGGGTGCCCTCGCCTGAAGGCTAGGGGAGCCCTAGCCTTAGCCTAGGGGAGCCCTAGCCTAAAGCCTAGGGGTGCCCTAGCCTGAAGGCTAGGGGAGCCCTAGCCTTAGCCTAGGGGAGCCCTAGCCTAAAGCCTAGGGGTGCCCTAGCCTGAAGGCTAGGGGAGCCCTAGCCTTAGCCTAGGGGAGCCCTAGCCTAAAGCCTAGGGGTGCCCTCGCCTGAAGGCGAGGGGAGCCCTAGCCTTAGCCTAGGGGAGCCTAAAGCCTAGGGGTGCCCTCGCCTGAAGGCTAGGGGAGCCCTAGCCTTAGCCTAGGGGAGCCTAAATCCTAGGGGTGCCCTTGCCTGAAGGCTAGGGGAGCCCTAGCCTTAGCCAAGGGGAGCCTAAAGCCTAGGGGTGCCCTCGCCTGAAGGCTAGGGGAGCCCTAGCCTAAGCCTAGGGGAGCCTAAAGCCTAGGGGTGCCCTAGCCTGAAGGCTAGGGGAGCCCAAGCCTTAGCCTAGGGGAGCCCTAGCCTAAAGCCTAGGGGTGCCCTAGCCTGAAGGCTAGGGGAGCCCTAGCCTTAGCCTAGGGGAGCCCTAGCCTAAAGCCTAGGGGTGCCCTAGCCTGAAGGCTAAGGGAGCCCTAGCCTTAGCCCAGGGGAGCCCTAGCCTAAAGCCTAGGGGTGCCCTAGCCTGAAGGCTAGGGGAGCCCTAGCCTCAGCCTAGGGGAGCCCTAGCCTAAAGCCTAGGGGTGCCCTAGCCTGAAGGCTAGGGGAGCCCTAGCCTTAGCCTAGGGGAGCCCTAGCCTAAAGCCTAGGGGTGCCCTAGCCTGAAGGCTAGGGGAGCCCTAGCCTTAGCCTAGGGGAGCCTAAAGCCTAGGGGTGCCCTAGCCTGAAGGCTAGGGGAGCCCTAGCCTTAGCCTAGGGGAGCCTAAAGCCTAGGGGTGCCCTAGCCTGAAGGCTAGGGGAGCCCTAGCCTTAGCCTAGGGGAGCCTAAAGCCTAGGGGTGCCCTAGCCTGAAGGCTAGCGGAGCCCTAGCCTTAGCCTAGGGGAGCCTAAAGCCTAGGGGTGCCCTAGCCTGAAGGCTAGGGGAGCCCTAGCCTTAGCCTAGGGGAGCCTAAAGCCTAGGGGTGCCCTAGCCTGAAGGCTAGGGGAGCTCTAGCCTTAGCCTAGGGGAGCCTAAAGCCTAGGGCTGCCCTAGCCTGAAGGCTAGGGGAGCCCTAGCCTTAGCCTAGGGGAGCCTAAAGCCTAGGGGTGCCCTAGCCTGAAGGCTAGAGGAGCCCTAGCCTTAGCCTAGGGGAGCCTAAAGCCTAGGGGTGCCCTAGCCTGAAGGCTAGGGGAGCCCTAGCCTTAGCCTAGGGGAGCCTAAAGTCTAGGGGTGCCCTAGCCTGAAGGCTAGGGGAGCCCTAGCCTTAGCCTAGGGGAGCCTAAAGCCTAGGGGTGCCCTAGCCTTAAGGCTAGGGGAGCCCTAGCCTTAGCCTAGGGGAGCCTAAAGCCTAGGGGTGCCCTAGCCTGAAGGCTAGGGGAGCCCTAGCCTTAGCCTAGGGGAGCCCTAGCCTAAAGCCTAGGGGTGCCCTAGCCTGAAGGCTAGGGGAGCCCTAGCCTTAGCCTAGGGGAGCCTAAAGCCTAGGGGTGCCCTAGCCTGAAGGCTAGGGGAGCCCTAGCCTTAGCCTATGTGAGCCCTAGCCTAAAGCCTAGGGGTGCCCTAGCCTGAAGGCTAGGGGAGCCCTAGCCTTAGCCTTGGGGAGCCCTAGCCTAAAGCCTAGGGGTGCCCTAGTCTGAAGGCTAGGGGAGACCTAGCCTTAGCCTAGGAGTGCCTAAAGCCTAGGGGTGCCCTAGCCTGAAGGCTAGGGGAGCCCTAGCCTTAGCCTAGGGGAGCCCTAGCCTAAAGCCTAGGGGTGCCCTAGCCTGAAGGCTAGGGGAGCCCTAGCCTTAGCCTAGGGGAGCCTAAAGCCTAGGGGTGCCCTAGCCTGAAGGCTAGGGGAGCCCTAGCCTTCGCCTAGGGGAGCCCTAGCCTAAAGCCTAGGGGTGCCCTAGCCTGAAGGCTAGGGGAGGCCTAGCCTTAGCCTAGGGGAGCCTAAAGCCTAGGGGTGCCCTAGCCTGAAGGCTAGGGGAGCCCTAGCCTTAGCCTAGGGGAGCCCTAGCCTTAGCCTAGGGGAGCCCTAGCCTTAGCTTAGGGGAGCCTAAAGCCTAGGGGTGCCCTAGCCTGAAGGCTAGGGGAGCCTTAGCCTTAGCCTAGGGGAGCCTAAAGCCTAGGGGTGCCCTCGCCTGAAGGCTAGGGGAGCCCTAACCTTAGCCTAGGGGAGCCTAAAGCCTAGGGGTGCACTCGCCTGAAGGCTAGGGGAGCCCTAGCCTTAGCCTAGGGGAGCCTAAAGCCTAGGGGTGCCCTTGCCTGAAGGCTAGGGGAGCCCTAGCCTTAGCCAAGGGGAGCCTAAAGCCTAGGGGTGCCCTCGCCTGAAGGCTAGGGGAGCCCTAGCCTAAGCCTAGGGGAGCCTAAAGCCTAGGGGTGCCCTAGCCTGAAGGCTAGGGGAGCCCAAGCCTTAGCCTAGGGCAGCCCTAGCCTAAAGCCTAGGGGTGCCCTAGCCTGAAGGCTAGGGGAGCCCTAGCCTTAGCCTAGGGGAGCCCTAGCCTAAAGCCTAGGGGTGCCCTAGCCTGAAGGCTAAGGGAGCCCTAGCCTTAGCCTAGGGGAGCCCTAGCCTAAAGCCTAGGGGTGCCCTAGCCTGAAGGCTAGGGGAGCCCTAGCCTCAGCCTAGGGGAGCCCTAGCCTAAAGCCTAGGGGTGCCCTAGCCTGAAGGCTAGGGGAGCCCTAGCCTTAGCCTAGGGGAGCCCTAGCCTAAAGCCTAGGGGTGCCCTAGCCTGAAGGCTAGGGGAGCCCTAGCCTTAGCCTAGGGGAGCCTAAAGCCTAGGGGTGCCCTAGCCTGAAGGCTAGGGGAGCCCTAGCCTTAGCCTAGGGGAGCCTAAAGCCTAGGGGTGCCCTAGCCTGAAGGCTAGGGGAGCCCTAGCCTTAGCCTAGGGGAGCCTAAAGCCTAGGGGTGCCCTAGCCTGAAGGCTAGCGGAGCCCTAGCCTTAGCCTAGGGGAGCCTAAAGCCTAGGGGTGCCCTAGCCTGAAGGCTAGGGGAGCCCTAGCCTTAGCCTAGGGGAGCCTAAAGCCTAGGGGTGCCCTAGCCTGAAGGCTAGGGGAGCTCTAGCCTTAGCCTAGGGGAGCCTAAAGCCTAGGGCTGCCCTAGCATGAAGGCTAGGGGAGCCCTAGCCTTAGCCTAGGGGAGCCTAAAGCCTAGGGGTGCCCTAGCCTGAAGGCTAGAGGAGCCCTAGCCTTAGCCTAGGGGAGCCTAAAGCCTAGGGGTGCCCTAGCCTGAAGGCTAGGGGAGCCCTAGCCTTAGCCTAGGGGAGCCTAAAGTCTAGGGGTGCCCTAGCCTGAAGGCTAGGGGAGCCCTAGCCTTAGCCTAGGGGAGCCTAAAGCCTAGGGGTGCCCTAGCCTTAAGGCTAGGGGAGCCCTAGCCTTAGCCTAGGGGAGCCTAAAGCCTAGGGGTGCCCTAGCCTGAAGGCTAGGGGAGCCCTAGCCTTAGCCTAGGGGAGCCCTAGCCTAAAGCCTAGGGGTGCCCTAGCCTGAAGGCTAGGGGAGCCCTAGCCTTAGCCTAGGGGAGCCTAAAGCCTAGGGGTGCCCTAGCCTGAAGGCTAGGGGAGCCCTAGCCTTAGCCTATGTGAGCCCTAGCCTAAAGCCTAGGGGTGCCCTAGCCTGAAGGCTAGGGGAGCCCTAGCCTTAGCCTTGGGGAGCCCTAGCCTAAAGCCTAGGGGTGCCCTAGTCTGAAGGCTAGGGGAGACCTAGCCTTAGCCTAGGAGTGCCTAAAGCCTAGGGGTGCCCTAGCCTGAAGGCTAGGGGAGCCCTAGCCTTAGCCTAGGGGAGCCCTAGCCTAAAGCCTAGGGGTGCCCTAGCCTGAAGGCTAGGGGAGCCCTAGCCTTAGCCTAGGGGAGCCTAAAGCCTAGGGGTGCCCTAGCCTGAAGGCTAGGGGAGCCCTAGCCTTCGCCTAGGGGAGCCCTAGCCTAAAGCCTAGGGGTGCCCTAGCCTGAAGGCTAGGGGAGGCCTAGCCTTAGCCTAGGGGAGCCTAAAGCCTAGGGGTGCCCTAGCCTGAAGGCTAGGGGAGCCCTAGCCTTAGCCTAGGGGAGCCCAAGCCTTAGCCTAGGGTAGCCCTAGCCTTAGCTTAGGGGAGCCTAAAGCCTAGGGGTGCCCTAGCCTGAAGGCTAGGGGAGCCTTAGCCTTAGCCTAGGGGAGCCTAAAGCCTAGGGGTGCCCTCGCCTGAAGGCTAGGGGAGCCCTAACCTTAGCCTAGGGGAGCCTAAAGCCTAGGGGTGCACTCGCCTGAAGGCTAGGGGAGCCCTAGCCTTAGCCTAGGGGAGCCTAAAGCCTAGGGGTGCCCTCGCCTGAAGGCTAGGGGAGCCCTAGCCTTAGCCTAGGGGAGCCTAAAGCCTAGGGGTGCCCTCGCCTGAAGGCTAGGGGAGCCCTAGCCTTAGCCTAGGGGAGCCTAAAGCCTAGGGGTGCCCTCACCTGAAGGCTAATGGAGCCCTAGCCTTAGCCTAGGGGAGCCCTAGCCTAAAGCCTAGGGGTGCCCTCGCCTGAAGGCTAGGGGAGCACTTGCCTTAGCCTAGGGGAGCCCTAGCCTAAAGCCTAGGGGTGCCCTCGCCTGAAGGCTAGGGGAGCCCTAGCCTTAGCCTAGGGGAGCCCTAGCCTAAAGCCTAGGGGTGCCCTCGCCTGAAGGCTAGGGGAGCCCTAGCCTTAGCCTAGGGGAGCCCTAGCCTAAAGCCTAGGGGTGCCCTCGCCTGAAGGCTAGGGGAGCCCTAGCCTTAGCTTAGGGGAGCCCTAGCCTAAAGCTTAGGGGTGCCCTCGCCTGAAGGATAGGGGAGCCCTAGCCTTAGCCTAGGAGAGCCCTAGCCTAAAGCCTAGGGGTGCCCTCGCCTGAAGGCTAGGGGAGCCCTAGCCTTAGCCTAGGGGAGCCCTAGCCTAAAGCCTAGGGGTGCCCTCGCCTGAAGGCTAGGGGAGGCCTAGCCTTAGCCTAGGGGAGCCCTAGCCTAAAGCCTAGGGGTGCCCTCGCCTGAAGGCTAGGGTAGCCCTAGCCTTAGCCTAGGGGAGCCCTAGCCTAAAGCCTAGGGGTGCCCTCGCCTGAAGGCTAGGGGAGCCCTAGCCTTAGCCTAGGGGAGCCCTAGCCTAAAGCCTAGGGGTGCGCTCGCCTGAAGGCTAGGGGAGCCCTAGCCTTAGCCTAGGTGAGCCCTAGCCTAAAGCCTAGGGGTGCCCTCGCCTGAAGGCTAGGGGAGCCCTAGCCTTAGCCTAGGGGAGCCCTAGCCTAAAGCCTAGGGGTGCCCTCGCCTGAAGGCTAGGGGAGCCCTAGCCTTAGCCTAGGGGAGACCTAGCCTAAAGCCTAGGGGTGCTCTCGCCTGAAGGCTAGGGGAGCCCTAGCCTTAGCCTAGGGGAGCCCTAGCCTACAGCCTAGGGGTGCCCTCGCCTGAAGGCTAGGGGAGCCCTAGCCTTAGCCTAGGGGAGCCCTAGGCTAAAGCCTAGGGGTGCCCTAGCCTGAAGGCTAGGGGAACCCTAGCCTTAGCCTAGGGGAGTCTAAAGCCTAGGGGTGCCATAGCCTGAAGGCTAGGGGAGCCCTAGCATTAGCCTAGGGGAGCCCTAGCCTAAAGCCTAGGGGTCCCTAGCCTGAAGGCTAGGGGAGCCCTAGCCTTAGCCTAGGGGAGCCTAAAGCCTAGGGGTGCCCTAGCCTGAAGGCTAGGGGAGCCCTAGCCTTAGCCTAGGGGAGCCCTAGCCTAAAGCCAGGGGTGCCCTAGCCTGAAGGCTAGGGGAGCCCTAGCCTTAGCCTAGGGGAGCCTAAAGCCTAGGGGTGCCCTAGTCTGAAGGCTAGGGGCCCATAGCCTTAGCCTAGGGGAGCCCTAGCCTAAAGCCTAGGGGTGCCCTAGCCTGAAGGCTAGGGGAGCCCTATCCTTAGCCTAGGGGAGCCTAAAGCCTAGGGGTGCCCTAGCCTGAAGGCTAGGGGAGTCCTAGACTTAGCCTAGGGAATCCCTAGCCTAAAGCCTAGCGGTGCCCTAGCCTGAAGGCTAGGGGAGCCCTAGCCTTAGCCTAGGGGAGCCTAAAGCCTAGGGGTGCCCTAGCCTGAAGGTTAGGGTAGCCCTAGCCTTAGCCTAGGGGAGCCCTAGCCTAAAGCCTAGGGGTGCCCTAGCCTGAAGGCTAGGGGAGCCCTAGCCTTAGCCTAGGTGAGCCTAAAGCCTAGGGGTGCCCTAGCCTGAAGGCTAGGGGCCCATAGCCTTAGCCTAGGGGAGCCCTAGCCTAAAGCCTAGGGGTGCCCTAGCCTGAAGGCTAGGGGAGCCCTAGCCTTAGCCTAGGGGAGCCTAAAGCCTAGGGGTCCCCTAGCCTGAAGGCTAGGGGAGCCCTAGACTTAGCCTAGGGAAACCCTAGCCTAAAGCCTAGCGGTGCCCTAGCCTGAAGGCTAGGGGAGCCCTAGCCTTAGCCTAGGGGAGCCTAAAGCCTAGGGGTGCCCTAGCCTGAAGGCTAGGGGAGCCCTAGCCTTAGCCTAGGGGAGCCCTAGCCTACAGCCTAGGGGTGCCCTAGCCTGAAGGCTAGGGGAGCCCTAGCCTTAGCCTAGGGGAGCCTAAAGCCTAGGGGTGCCCTAGCCTGAAGGCTAGGGTAGCCCTAGTCTTAGCCTTGGGGAGTCCTAGCCTAAAGCCTAGGGGTGCCCTAGCCTGAAGGCTAGGGGAGCCCTAGCCTTAGCCTAGGGGAGCCTAAAGCCTAGGGGTGCCATAGCCTGAAGGCTAGGGGAGCCCTAGCCTTAGCCTAGGGGAGCCCTAGCTAAAGCCTAGGGGTGCCCTATCCTGAAGGCTAGGGGAGCCCTAGCCTTACCCTAGGGGAGGCTAAAGCCTAGGGGTGCTCTAGCCTGAAGGCTAGGGGAGCCCTAGCCTTAGCTTAGGGGAGCCCTAGCCTAAAGCCTAGGGGTGCCCTAGCCTGAAGGCTAGGGGTGCCCTAGCCTTAGCCTAGGGGAGCCTAAAGCCTAGGGGTGCCCTAGCCTGAAGGCTAGGGGAGCCCTAGCCTTAGCCTAGGGGAGCCCTATCCTACAGCCTAGGGGTGCCCTAGCCTGAAGGCTAGAGGAGCCCTAGCCTTAGCCTAGGGGAGCCTAAAGCCTAGGGGTGCCCTAGCCTGAAGGCTAGGGGAGCCCTAGCCTTAGCCTAGGGGAGCCCTAGCCTAAAGCCTAGGGGTGCCCTAGCCTGAAGGCTAGGGGAGCACTAGCCTTAGCCTAGGGGAGCCTAAAGCCTAGGGGTGCCCTAGCCTGAAGGCTAGGGGAGCCCTAGCCTTAGCCTAGGGGAGCCCTAGCCTAAAGCCAAGGGGTGCCCTAGCCTGAAGGCTAGGGGAGCCCTAGCCTTAGCCTAGGGGAGCCTAAAGCCTAGGGGTGCCCTAGCCTGAAGGCTAGGGGAGCCCTAGCCTTGGCCTAGGGGAGCCTAAAGCCTAGGGGTGCCCTAGCCTGAAGGCTAGGGGAGCCCTAGCCTTAGCCTAGGGGAGCCCTAGCCTAAAGCCAAGGGGTGCCCTAGCCTGAAGGCTAGGGGAGCCCTAGCCTTAGCCTAGGGGAGCCTAAAGCCTAGGGGTGCCCTAGCCTGAAGGCTAGGGGAGCTCTAGCCTTAGCCTAGGGGAGCCTAAAGCCTAGGGCTGCCCTAGCCTGAAGGCTAGGGGAGCCCTAGCCTTAGCCTAGGGGAGCCTAAAGCCTAGGGGTGCCCTAGCCTGAGGGCTAGGGGAGCCCTAGCCTTAGCCTAGGGGAGCCTAAAGCCTAGGGGTGCCCTAGCCTGAAGGCTAGGGGAGCCCTAGCCTTAGCCTAGGAGAGCCTAAAGTCTAGGGGTGCCCTAGCCTGAAGGCTAGGGGAGCCCTAGCCTTAGCCTAGGGGAGCCTAAAGCCTAGGGGTGCCCTAGACTGAAGGCTAGGGGAGCCCTAGCCTTAGCCTAGGGGAGTCTAAAGCCTAGGGGTGCCCTAGCCTGAAGGCTAGGGGAGCCCTAGCCTTAGCCTAGGGGAGCCCTAGCCTAAAGCCTAGGGGTGCCCTAGCCTTAAGGCTAGGGGAGCCCTAGCCTTAGCCTAGGGGAGCCTAAAGCCTAGGGGTGCCCTAGCCTGAAGGCAAGGGGAGCCCTAGCCTTAGCCTATGTGAGCCCTAGCCTAAAGCCTAGGGGTGCCCTAGCCTGAAGGCTAGGGGAGCCCTAGCCTTAGCCTTGGGGAGCCCTAGCCTAAAGCCTAGGGGTGCCCTAGTCTGAAGGCTAGGGGAGACCTAGCCTTAGCCTAGGGGAGCCTAAAGCCTAGGGGTGCCCTAGCCTGAAGGCTAGGGGAGCCCTAGCCTTAGCCTAGGGGAGCCCTAGCCTAAAGCCTAGGGGTGCCCTAGCCTGAAGGCTAGGGGAGCCCTAGCCTTAACCTAGGGGAGCCTAAAGCCTAGGGGTGCCCTAGCCTGAAGGCTAGGGGAGCCCTAGCCTTCGCCTAGGGGAGCCCTAGCCTAAAGCCTAGGGGTGCCCTAGCCTGAAGGCTAGGGGAGTCCTAGCCTTAGCCTAGGGGAGCCTAAAGCCTAGGGGTGCCCTAGCCTGAAGGCTAGGGGAGCCCTAGCCTTAGCCTAGGGGAGCCCTAGCCTTAGCCTAGGGGAGCCCTAGCCTTAGCCTAGGGGAGCCTAAAGCCAAGGGGTGCCCTAGCCTGAAGGCTAGGGGAGCCCTAGCCTTAGCCTAGGGGAGCCTAAAGCCTAGGGGTGCCCTCGCCTGAAGGCTAGGGGAGCCCTAACCTTAGCCTAGGGGAGCCCTAGCCTAAAGCCAAGGGGTGCCCTAGCCTGAAGGCTAGGGGAGCCCTAGCCTTAGCCTAGGGGAGCCTAAAGCCTAGGGGTGCCCTAGCCTGAAGGCTAGGAGAGCTCTAGCCTTAGCCTAGGGGAGCCTAAAGCCTAGGGCTGCCCTAGCCTGAAGGCTAGGGGAGCCCTAGCCTTAGCCTAGGGGAGCCTAAAGCCTAGGGGTGCCCTAGCCTGAAGGCTAGGGGAGCCCTAGCCTTAGCCTAGGGGAGCCTAAAGCCTAGGGGTGCCCTAGCCTGAAGGCTAGGGGAGCCCTAGCCTTAGCCTAGGAGAGCCTAAAGTCTAGGGGTGCCCTAGCCTGAAGGCTAGGGGAGCCCTAGCCTTAGCCTAGGGGAGCCTAAAGCCTAGGGGTGCCCTAGACTGAAGGCTAGGGGAGCCCTAGCCTTAGCCTAGGGGGGTCTAAAGCCTAGGGGTGCCCTAGCCTGAAGGCTAGGGGAGCCCTAGCTTTAGCCTAGGGGAGCCCTAGCCTAAAGCCTAGGGGTGCCCTAGCCTTAAGGCTAGGGGAGCCCTAGCCTTAGCCTAGGGGAGCCTAAAGCCTAGGGGTGCCCTAGCCTGAAGGCAAGGGGAGCCCTAGCCTTAGCCTATGTGAGCCCTAGCCTAAAGCCTAGGGGTGCCCTAGCCTGAAGGCTAGGGGAGCCCTAGCCTTAGCCTTGGGGAGCCCTAGCCTAAAGCCTAGGGGTGCCCGAGTCTGAAGGCTAGGGGAGACCTAGCCTTAGCCTAGGGGAGCCTAAAGCCTAGGGGTGCCCTAGCCTGAAGGCTAGGGGAGCCCTAGCCTTAGCCTAGGGGAGCCCTAGCCTAAAGCCTAGGGGTGCCCTAGCCTGAAGGCTAGGGGAGCCCTAGCCTTAGCCTAGGGGAGCCTAAAGCCTAGGGGTGCCCTAGCCTGAAGGCTAGGGGAGCCCTAGCCTTCGCCTAGGGGAGCCCTAGCCTAAAGCCTAGGGGTGCCCTAGCCTGAAGGCTAGGGGAGGCCTAGCCTTAGCCTAGGGGAGCCTAAAGCCTAGGGGTGCCCTAGCCTGAAGGCTAGGGGAGCCCTAGCCTTAGCCTAGGGGAGCCCTAGCCTTAGCCTAGGGGAGCCCTAGCCTTAGCCTAGGGGAGCCTAAAGCCTAGGGGTGCCCTAGCCTGAAGGCTAGGGGAGCCCTAGCCTTAGCCTAGGGGAGCCTAAAGCCTAGGGGTGCCCTCGCCTGAAGGCTAGGGGAGCCCTAACCTTAGCCTAGGGGAGCCTAAAGCCTAGGGGTGCACTCGCCTGAAGGCTAGGGGAGCCCTAGCCTTAGCCTAGGGGAGCCTAAAGCCTAGGGGTGCCCTCGCCTGAAGGCTAGGGGAGCCCTAGCCTTAGCCTAGGGGAGCCTAAAGCCTAGGGGTGCCCTCGCCTGAAGGCTAGGGGAGCCCTAGCCTTAGCCTAGGGGAGCCTAAAGCCTAGGGGTGCCCTCGCCTGAAGGCTAATGGAGCCCTAGCCTTAGCCTAGGGGAGCCCTAGCCTAAAGCCTAGGGGTGCCCTCGCCTGAAGGCTAGGGGAGCCCTTGCCTTAGCCTAGGGGAGCCCTAGCCTAAAGCCTAGGGGTGCCCCTGCCTGAAGGCTAGGGGAGCCCTAGCCTTAGCCTAGGGGAGCCCTAGCCTAAAGCCTAGGGGTGCCCTCGCCTGAAGGCTAGGGGAGCCCTAGCCTTAGCCTAGGGGAGCCCTAGCCTAAAGCCTAGGGGTGCCCTCGCCTGAAGGCTAGGGGAGCCCTAGCCTTAGCTTAGGGGAGCCCTAGCCTAAAGCCTAGGGGTGCCCTCGCCTGAAGGATAGGGGAGCCCTAGCCTTAGCCTAGGGGAGCCCTAGCCTAAAGCCTAGGGGTGCCCTCGCCTGAAGGCTAGGGGAGCCCTAGCCTTAGCCTAGGGGAGCCCTAGCCTAAAGCCTAGGGGTGCCCTCGCCTGAAGGCTAGGGGAGGCCTAGCCTTAGCCTAGGGGAGCCCTAGCCTAAAGCCTTGGGGTGCCCTCGCCTGAAGGCTAGGGGAGCCCTAGCCTTAGCCTAGGGGAGCCCTAGCCTAAAGCCTAGGGGTGCCCTCGCCTGAAGGCTAGGGGAGCCCTAGCCTTAGCCTAGAGGAGCCCTAGACTAAAGCCTAGGGGTGCCCTCGCCTGAAGGCTAGGGGAGCCCTAGCCTTAGCCTAGGGGAGCCTAAAGCCTAGGGGTGCCCTAGCCTGAAGGCTAGGGGAGCCCTAGACTTAGCCTAGGGAATACCTAGCCTAAAGCCTAGCGGTGCCCTAGCCTGAAGGCTAGGGGAGCCCTAGCCTTAGCCTAGGTGAGCCTAAAGCCTAGGGGTGCCCTAGCCTGAAGGCTAGGGGCCCGTAGCCTTAGCCTAGGGGAGCCCTAGCCTAAAGCCTAGGGGTGCCCTAGCCTGAAGGCTAGGGGAGCCCTAGCCTTAGCCTAGGGGAGCCTAAAGCCTAGGGGTGCCCTAGCCTGAAGGCTAGGGGAGCCCTAGACTTAGCCTAGGGAAGCCCTAGCCTAAAGCCTAGCGGTGCCCTAGCCTGAACGCTAGGGGAGCCCTAGCCTTAGCCTAGGGGAGCCTAAAGCCTAGGGGTGCCCTAGCCTGAAGGCTAGGGGAGCCCTAGCCTTAGCCTAGGGGAGCCCTAGCCTACAGCCTAGGGGTGCCCTAGCCTGAAGGCTAGGGGAGCCCTAGCCTTAGCCTAGGGGAGCCTAAAGCCTAGGGGTGCCCTAGCCTGAAGGCTAGGGTAGCCCTAGTCTTAGCCTTGGGGAGTCCTAGCCTAAAGCCTAGGGGTGCCCTAGCCTGAAGGCTAGGGGAGCCCTAGCCTTAGCCTAGGGGAGCCTAAAGCCTAGGGGTGCCATAGCCTGAAGGCTAGGGGAGCCCTAGCCTTAGCCTAGGGGAGCCCTAGCTAAAGCCTAGGGGTGCCCTATCCTGAAGGCTAGGGGAGCCCTAGCCTTAGCCTAGGGGAGGCTAAAGCCTAGGGGTGCTCTAGCCTGAAGGCTAGGGGAGCCCTAGCCTTAGCTTAGGGGAGCCCTAGCCTAAAGCCTAGGGGTGCCCTAGCCTGAAGGCTAGGGGTGCCCTAGCCTTAGCCTAGGGGAGCCTAAAGCCTAGGGGTGCCCTAGCCTGAAGGCTAGGGGAGCCCTAGCCTTAGCCTAGGGGAGCCCTAGCATAAAGCCTAGGGGTGCCCTAGCCTGAAGGCTAGAGGAGCCCTAGCCTTAGCCTAGGGGAGCCTAAAGCCTAGGGGTGCCCTAGCCTGAAGGCTAGGGGAGACCTAGCCTTAGCCTAGGGGAGCCCTACCCTAAAGCCTAGGGGTGCCCTAGCCTGAAGGCTAGGGGAGCCCTAGCCTTAGCCTAGGGGAGCCTAAAGCCTAGGGGTGCCCTAGCCTGAAGGCTAGGGGAGCTCTAGCCTTAGCCTAGGGGATCCTAAAGCCTAGGGCTGCCCTAGCCTGAAGGCTAGGGGAGCCCTAGCCTTAGCCTAGGGGAGCCTAAAGCCTAGGGGTGCCCTAGCCTGAAGGCTAGGGGAGCCCTAGCCTTAGCCTAGGGGAGCCTAAAGCCTAGGGGTGCCCTAGCCTGGAGGCTAGGGGAGCCCTAGCCTTAGCCTAGGGGAGCCTAAAGCCTAGGGGTGCCCTAGCCTGGAGGCTAGGGGAGCCCTAGCCTTAGCCTAGGGGAGCCTAAAGCCTAGGGGTGCCCTAGCCTGAAGGCAAGGGGAGCCCTAGCCTTAGCCTATGTGAGCCCTAGCCTAAAGCCTAGGGGTGCCCTAGCCTGAAGGCTAGGGGAGCCCTAGCCTTAGCCTTGGGGAGCCCTAGCCTAAAGCCTAGGGGTGCCCTAGTCTGAAGGCTAGGGGAGACCTAGCCTTAGCCTAGGGGAGCCTAAAGCCTAGGGGTGCCCTAGCCTGAAGGCTAGGGGAGCCCTAGCCTTAGCCTAGGGGAGCCCTAGCCTAAAGCCTAGGGGTGCCCTAGCCTGAAGGCTAGGGGAGCCCTAGCCTTAGCCTAGGGGAGCCTAAAGCCTAGGGGTGCCCTAGCCTGAAGGCTAGGGGAGCCCTAGCCTTCGCCTAGGGGAGCCCTAGCCTAAAGCCTAGGGGTGCCCTAGCCTGAAGGCTAGGGGAGGCCTAGCCTTAGCCTAGGGGAGCCTAAAGCCTAGGGGTGCCCTAGCCTGAAGGCTAGGGGAGCCCTAGCCTTAGCCTAGGGGAGCCCTAGCCTTAGCCTAGGGGAGCCCTAGACTTAGCCTAGGGGAGCCTAAAGCCTAGGGGTGCCCTAGCCTGAAGGCCAGGGGAGCCCTAGCCTTAGCCTAGGGGAGCCTAAAGCCTAGGGGTGCCCTCGCCTGAAGGCTAGGGGAGCCCTAACCTTAGCCTAGGGGAGCCTAAAGCCTAGGGGTGCACTCGCCTGAAGGCTAGGGGAGCCCTAGCCTTAGCCTAGGGGAGCCTAAAGCCTAGGGGTGCCCTCGCCTGAAGGCTAGGGGAGCCCTAGCCTTAGCCTAGGGGAGCCTAAAGCCTAGGGGTGCCCTCGCCTGAAGGCTAGGGGAGCCCTAGCCTTAGCCTAGGGGAGCCTAAAGCCTAGGGTTGCCCTCGCCTGAAGGCTAATGGAGCCCTAGCCTTAGCCTAGGGGAGCCCTAGCCTAAAGCCTAGGGGTGCCCTCGCCTGAAGGCTAGGGGAGCCCTTGCCTTAGCCTAGGGGAGCCCTAGCCTAAAGCCTAGGGGTGCCCTCGCCTGAAGGCTAGGGGAGCCCTAGCCTTAGCCTAGGGGAGCCCTAGCCTAAAGCCTAGGGGTGCCCTCGCCTGATGCTAGGGGAGCCCTAGCCTTAGCCTAGGGGAGCCCTAGCCTAAAGCCTAGGGGTGCCCTCGCCTGAAGGCTAGGGGAGCCCTAGCCTTAGCCTAGGGGAGCCCTAGCCTAAAGCCTAGGGGTGCCCTCGCCTGAAGGATAGGGGAGCCCTAGCCTTAGACTAGGGGAGCCCTAGCCTAAAGCCTAGGGGTGCCCTCGCCTGAAGGCTAGGGGAGCCCTAGCCTTAGCCTAGGGGAGCCCTAGCCTAAAGCCTAGGGGTGCCCTCGCCTGAAGGCTAGGGGAGGCCTAGCCTTAGCCTACGGGAGCCCTAGCCTAAAGCCTTGGGGTGCCCTCGCCTGAAGGTTAGGGGAGCCCTAGCCTTAGCCTAGGGGAGCCCTAGCCTAAAGCCTAGGGGTGCCCTCGCCTGAAGGCTAGGGGAGCCCTAGCCTTAGCCTAGGGGAGCCCTAGCCTAAAGCCTAGGGGTGCCCTCGCCTGAAGGCTAAGGGAGCCCTAGCCTTAGCCTAGGGGATCCCTAGCCTAAAGCCTAGGGGTGACCTCGCCTGAAAGCTAGGGGAGCCCTAGCCTTAGCCTAGGGGAGCCCTAGCCTAAAGCCTAGGGGTGCCCTCGCCTGAAGGCTAGGGGAGCCCTAGCCTTAGCCTAGGGGAGACCCTAGCCTAAAGCCTAGGGGTGCTCTCGCCTGAAGGCTAGGGGAGCCCTATCCTTAGCCTAGGGGAGCCTAAAGCCTAGGGGTGCCCTAGCCTGAAGGCTAGGGGAGCCCTAGACTTAGCCTAGGGAATCCCTAGCCTAAAGCCTAGCGGTGCCCTAGCCTGAAGGCTAGGGGAGCCCTAGCCTTAGCCTAGGGGAGCCTAAAGCCTAGGGGTGCCCTAGCCTGAAGGCTAGGGTAGCCCTAGCCTTAGCCTAGGGGAGCCCTAGCCTAAAGCCTAGGGGTGCCCTAGCCTGAAGGCTAGGGGAGCCCTAGCCTTAGCCTAGGTGAGCCTAAAGCCTAGGGGTGCCCTAGCCTGAAGGCTAGGGGCCCGTAGCCTTAGCCTAGGGGAGCCCTAGCCTAAAGCCTAGCGGTGCCCTAGCCTGAAGGCTAGGGGAGCCCTAGCCTTAGCCTAGGGGAGCCTAAAGCCTAGGGGTGCCCTAGCCTGAAGGCTAGGGGAGCCCTAGACTTAGCCTAGGGGAGCCCTAGCCTACAGCCTAGGGGTGCCCTAGCCTGAAGGCTAGGGGAGCCGTAGCCTTAGCCTAGGGGAGCCTAAAGCCTAGGGGTGCCCTAGCCTGAAGGCTAGGGTAGCCCTAGTCTTAGCCTTGGGGAGTCCTAGCCTAAAGCCTAGGGGTGCCCTAGCCTGAAGGCTAGGGGAGCCCTAGCCTTAGCCTAGGGGAGCCTAAAGCCTAGGGGTGCCATAGCCTGAAGTCTAGGGGAGCCCTAGCCTTAGCCTAGGGGAGCCCTAGCCTAAAGCCTAGGGGTGCCCTATCCTGAAGGCTAGGGGAGCCCTAGCCTTAGCCTAGGGGAGGCTAAAGCCTAGGGGTGCTCTAGCCTGAAGGCTAGGGGAGCCCTAGCCTTAGCCTAGGGGAGCCCTAGCCTAAAGCCTAGGGGTGCCCTAGCCTGAAGGCTAGGGGTGCCCTAGCCTTAGCCTAGGGGAGCCTAAAGCCTAGGGGTGCCCTAGCCTGAAGGCTAGGGGAGCCCTAGCCTTAGCCTAGGGGAGCCCTAGCCTAAAGCCTAGGGGTGCCCTAGCCTGAAGGCTAGAGGAGCCCTAGCCTTAGCCTAGGGGAGCCTAAAGCCTAGGGGTGCCCTAGCCTGAAGGCTAGGGGAGCCCTAGCCTTAGCCTAGGGGAGCCCTAGCCTAAAGCCTAGGGGTGCCCTAGCCTGAAGGCTAGGGGAGCCCTAGCCTTAGCCTAGGGGAGCCTAAAGCCTAGGGGTGCCCTAGCCTGAAGGCTAGGGGAGCCCTAGCCTTAGCCTAGGGGAGCCCTAGCCTAAAGCCAAGGTGTGCCCTAGCCTGAAGGCTAGGGGAGCCCTAGCCTTAGCCTAGGGGAGCCTAAAGCCTAGGGGTGCCCGAGCCTGAAGGCTAGGGGAGCCCTAGCCTTGGCCTAGGGGAGCCTAAAGCCTAGGGGTGCCCTAGCCTGAAGGCTAGGGGAGCCCTAGCCTTAGCCTAGGGGAGCCCTAGCCTAAAGCCAAGGGGTGCCCTAGCCTGAAGGCTAGGGGAGCCCTAGCCTTAGCCTAGGGGAGCCTAAAGCCTAGGGGTGCCCTAGCCTGAAGGCTAGGGGAGCCCTAGCCTTAGCCTAGGGGAGCCCTAGCCTAAAGCCTAGGTGTGCCCTAGCCTAAAGGCTAGGGGAGCCCTAGCCTTGGCCTAGGGGAGCCTAAAGCCTAGGGGTGCCCTAGCCTGAAGGCTAGGGGAGCCCTAGCCTTAGCCTAGGGGAGCCCTAGCCTAAAGCCTAGGGGTGCCAGAGCCTGAAGGCTAGGGGAGCCCTAGCCTTAGCCTAGGGGAGCCTAAAGCCTAGGGGTGCCCTAGCCTGAAGGCTAGGGTAGCCCTAGCCTTAGCCTAGAGGAGCCCTAGCCTAAAGCCTAGGGGTGCCCTAGCCTGAAGGCTAGGGGAGCCCTAGCCTTAGCCTAGGGGAGCCTAAAGCCTAGGGGTGCCCTAGCCTGAAGGCTAGGGACCCGTAGCCTTAGCCTAGGGGAGCCCTAGCCTAAAGCCTAGGGGTGCCCTAGCCTGAAGGCTAGGGGAGCCCTAGCCTTAGCCTAGGGGAGCCTAAAGCCTAGGGGTGCCCTAGCCTGAAGGCTAGGGGAGCCCTAGACTTAGCCTAGGGGTGCCCTAGCCTAAAGCCTAGGGGTGCCCTAGCCTGAAGGCTAGGGGAGCCCTAGCCTTGGCCTAGGGGAGCCTAAAGCCTAGGGGTGCCCTAGCCTGAAGGCTAGGGGAGCCCTAGTCTTAGCATTGGGGAGTCCTAGCCTAAAGCCTAGGGGTGCCGTAGCCTGAAGGCTAGGGGAGCCCTAGCCTTAGCCTAGGGGAGCCTAAAGCCCAGGGGTGCCATAGCCTGAAGGCTAGGGGAGCCCTAGCCTTAGCCTAGGGGAGCCCTAGCCTAAAGCCTAGGGGTGCCTAGCCTGAAGGCTAGGGGAGCCCTAGCCTTGGCCTAGGGGAGCCTAAAGCCTAGGGGTGCCCTAGCCTGAAGACTAGGGGAGCCCTAGCCTTAGCCTAGGGGAGCCCTAGCCTAAAGCCTAGGGGTGCCCTAGCCTGAAGGCTAGGGGAGCCCTAGCCTTAGCCTAGGGGAGCCTAAAGCCTAGGGGAGCACTAGCCTTAGCCTAGAGGAGCCCTAGCCTAAAGCCTAGGGGAGCCCTAGCCTTAGCCTAGGGAAGCCTAAAACCTAGGGGTGCCCTAGCCTGAATGCTAGGGGAGCCCTAGCCTTAGCCTAGGGGAGCCCTAGCCTAAAGCCTAGGGGTGCCCTAGACTGAAGGCTAGGGGACCCCTAGCCTTAGCCTAGGGGAGCCCTAGCCTAAAGCCTAGGGGTGCCCTAGCCTGAAGGCTAGGGGAGCCCTAGCCTTAGCCTAGGGGAGCTTAAAGCCTAGGGATGCCCTAGCCCCTAGCCTTAGCCTAGGGGAGCCCTAGCCTTAGCCTAGGGGAGCCCTAGCCTTAGCCTAGGGGAGCCTAAAGCCTAGGGGTGCCCTAGCCTGAAGGCTAGGGGAGCCCTAGCCTTAGCCTAGGGGAGCCCTAGCCTTAGCCTAGGGGAGCCTAAAGCCTAGGGGTGCCCTCGCCTGAAGGCTAGGGGAGCCCTAGCCTTAGCCTACGGGAGCCTAAAGCCTAGGGGTGCCCTAGCCTGAAGGCTAGGGGAGCCCTAGCCTTAGCCTAGGGGAGCCCTAGCCTAGCCTAGGGGAGCCTAAAGCCTAGGGGTGGCCTAGCCTGAAGGCTAGGGGAGCCCTAGCCTTAGCCTAGGGGAGCCTAAAGCCTAGGGGTGCCCTAGCCTGAAGGCTAGGGGAGCCCTAGCCTTAGCCTAGGGGAGCCCTAGCCTTAGACTAGGAGACCTAAAGGCTAGGGGTGCCCTAGCCTGAAGGCTAGGGGAGCCCTAGCCTTAGCCTAGGGGAGCCCTAACCTTAGCCGAGGGGAGCCTAAAGCCTAGGGGTGCCCTAGCCTGAAGGCTAGGGGAGCCCTAGCCTTAGCCGAGAGGAGCCTAAAGCCTAGGGCTGCCCTAGCCTGAAGGCTAGGGGAGCCCTCGCCTTAGCCGAGGGGAGCCTAAAGCCTAGGGGTGCCCTAGCCTGAAGGCTAGGGGAGCCCTAGCCTTAGCTGAGAGGAGCCTAAAGCCTAGGGGTGCCCTAGCCTGAAGGCTAGGGGAGCCCTAGCCTTAGCCGAGGGGAGCCTAAAGCCTAGGGGTGCCCTAGCCTGAAGGCTAGGTGAGCCCTAGCCTTAGCCGAGGGGAGCCCTAGCCTAAAGCCGAGGGGTGCCCTCGCCTGAAGGCTAGGGGAGCCCTAGCCTTAGCCTAGGGGAGCCCTAGCCTAAAGCCGAGGGGTGCCCTCGCCTGAAGGCTAGGGGAGCCCTAGCCTTAGCCTAGGGGAGCCTAAAGCCTAGGGGTGCCCTAGCCTGAAGGCTAGGGGAGCCCTAGCCTTAGCCTAGGGGAGCCTAAAGCCTAGGGGTGCCCTAGCCTGAAGGCTAGGGGAGCCCTAGCCTTAGCCTAGGGGAGCCTAAAGCCTAGGGGTGCCCTAGCCTGAAGGCTAGGGGAGCCCTAGCCTTAGCCTAGGGGAGCCTAAAGCCTAATGGTGCCCTAGCCTGAAGGCTAGGGGAGCCCTAGCCTTAGCCTAGGGGAGCCTAAAGCCTAGGGGTGCCCTAGCCTGAAGGCTAGGGGAGCCCTAGCCTTAGCCTAGGGGAGCCTAAAGCCTAGGGGTGCCCTAGCCTGAAGGCTAGGGGAGCCCTAGCCTTAGCCTAGGGGAGCCTAAAGCCTAGCGGTGCCCTAGCCTGAAGGCTAGGGGAGCCCTAGCCTTAGCCTAGGGGAGCCCTAGCCTAAAGCCTAGGGGTGCCCTAGCCTGAAGGCTAGGGGAGCCCTAGCCTTAGCCTAGGGGAGCCTAAAGCCTAGGGGTGCCCTAGCCTGAAGGCTAGGGGAGCCCTAGCCTTAGCCTAGGGGAGCCTAAAGCCTAGGGGTGCCCTAGCCTGAAGGCTAGGGGAGCCCTAGCCTTAGCCTAGGGGAGCCCTAGCCTAAAGCCTAGGGGTGCCCTATCCTGAAGGCTAGGGGAGCCCTAGCCTTAGCCTAGGGGAGGCTAAAGCCTAGGGGTGCTCTAGCCTGAAGGCTAGGGGAGCCCTAGCCTTAGCCTAGGGGAGCCCTAGCCTAAAGCCTAGGGGTGCCCTAGCCTGAAGGCTAGGGGTGCCCTAGCCTTAGCCTAGGGGAGCCTAAAGCCTAGGGGTGCCCTAGCCTGAAGGCTAGGGGAGCCCTAGCCTTAGCCTAGGGGAGCCCTAGCCTAAAGCCTAGGGGTGCCCTAGCCTGAAGGCTAGAGGAGCCCTAGCCTTAGCCTAGGGGAGCCTAAAGCCTAGGGGTGCCCTAGCCTGAAGGCTAGGGGAGCCCTAGCCTTAGCCTAGGGGAGCCCTAGCCTAAAGCCTAGGGGTGCCCTAGCCTGAAGGCTAGGGGAGCCCTAGCCTTAGCCTAGGGGAGCCCTAGCCTAAAGCCAAGGGGTGCCCTAGCCTGAAGGCTAGGGGAGCCCTAGCCTTAGCCTAGGGGAGCCTAAAGCCTAGGGGTGCCCTAGCCTGAAGGCTAGGGGAGCCCTAGCCTTAGCCTAGGGGAGCCCTAGCCTAAAGCCTAGGTGTGCCCTAGCCTAAAGGCTAGGGGAGCCCTAGCCTTGGCCTAGGGGAGCCTAAAGCCTAGGGGTGCCCTAGCCTGAAGGCTACGGGAGCCCTAGCCTTAGCCTAGGGGAGCCCTAGCCTAAAGCCTAGGGGTGCCAGAGCCTGAAGGCTAGGGGAGCCCTAGCCTTAGCCTAGGGGAGCCTAAAGCCTAGGGGTGCCCTAGCCTGAAGGCTAGGTTAGCCCTAGCCTTAGCCTAGAGGAGCCCTAGCCTAAAGCCTAGGGGTGCCCTAGCCTGAAGGCTAGGGGAGCCCTAGCCTTAGCCTAGGGGAGCCTAAAGCCTAGGGGTGCCCTAGCCTGAAGGCTAGGGACCCGTAGCCTTAGCCTAGGGGAGCCCTAGCCTAAAGCCTAGGGGTGCCCTAGCCTGAAGGCTAGGGGAGCCCTAGCCTTAGCCTAGGGGAGCCTAAAGCCTAGGGGTGCCCTAGCCTGAAGGCTAGGGGAGCCCTAGACTTAGCCTAGGGGTGCCCTAGCCTAAAGCCTAGGGGTGCCCTAGCCTGAAGGCTAGGGGAGCCCTAGCCTTGGCCTAGGGGAGCCTAAAGCCTAGGGGTGCCCTAGCCTGAAGGCTAGGGGAGCCCTAGTCTTAGCATTGGGGAGTCCTAGCCTAAAGCCTAGGGGTGCCGTAGCCTGAAGGCTAGGGGAGCCCTAGCCTTAGCCTAGGGGAGCCTAAAGCCCAGGGGTGCCATAGCCTGAAGGCTAGGGGAGCCCTAGCCTTAGCCTAGGGGAGCCCTAGCCTAAAGCCTAGGGGTGCCTAGCCTGAAGGCTAGGGGAGCCCTAGCCTTGGCCTAGGGGAGCCTAAAGCCTAGGGGTGCCCTAGCCTGAAGGCTAGGGGAGCCCTAGCCTTAGCCTAGGGGAGCCTAAAGCCTAGGGGAGCACTAGCCTTAGCCTAGAGGAGCCCTAGCCTAAAGCCTAGGGGAGCCCTAGCCTTAGCCTAGGGAAGCCTAAAACCTAGGGGTGCCCAAGCCTGAATGCTAGGGGAGCCCTAGCCTTAGCCTAGGGGAGCCCTAGCCTAAAGCCTAGGGGTGCCCTAGACTGAAGGCTAGGGGACCCCTAGCCTTAGCCTAGGGGAGCCCTAGCCTAAAGCATAGGGGTGCCCTAGCCTGAAGGCTAGGGGAGCCCTAGCCTTAGCCTAGGGGAGCTTAAAGCCTAGGGATGCCCTAGCCCCTAGCCTTAGCCTAGGGGAGCCCTAGCCTTAGCCTAGGGGAGCCTAAAGCCTCGGGGTGCCCTAGCCTGAAGGCTAGGGGAGCCCTAGCCTTAGCCTAGGGGAGCCCTAGCCTTAGCCTAGGGGAGCCTAAAGCCTAGGGGTGCCCTAGCCTGAAGGCTAGGGGAGCCCTAGCCTTAGCCTAGGGGAGCCCTAGCCTTAGCCTAGGGGAGCCTAAAGCCTAGGGGTGCCCTCGCCTGAAGGCTAGGGGAGCCCTAGCCTTAGCCTACGGGAGCCTAAAGCCTAGGGGTGCCCTAGCCTGAAGGCTAGGGGAGCCCTAGCCTTAGCCTAGGGGAGCCCTAGCCTAGCCTAGGGGAGCCTAAAGCCTAGGGGTGGCCTAGCCTGAAGGCTAGGGGAGCCCTAGCCTTAGCCTAGGGGAGCCTAAAGCCTAGGGGTGCCCTAGCCTGAAGGCTAGGGGAGCCCTAGCCTTAGCCTAGGGGAGCCCTAGCCTTAGCCTAGGAGACCTAAAGCCTAGGGGTGCCCTAGCCTGAAGGCTAGGGGAGCCCTAGCCTTAGCCTAGGGGAGCCCTAACCTTAGCCGAGGGGAGCCTAAAGCCTAGGGGTGCCCTAGCCTGAAGGCTAGGGGAGCCCTGGCCTTAGCCGAGAGGAGCCTAAAGCCTAGGGCTGCCCTAGCCTGAAGGCTAGGGGAGCCCTCGCCTTAGCCGAGGGGAGCCTAAAGCCTAGGGGTGCCCTAGCCTGAAGGCTAGGGGAGCCCTAGCCTTAGCTGAGAGGAGCCTAAAGCCTAGGGGTGCCCTAGCCTGAAGGCTAGGGGAGCCCTAGCCTTAGCCGAGGGGAGCCTAAAGCCTAGGGGTGCCCTAGCCTGAAGGCTAGGGGAGCCCTAGCCTTAGCCGAGGGGAGCCCTAGCCTAAAGCCGAGGGGTGCCCTCGCCTGAAGGCTAGGGGAGCCCTAGCCTTAGCCTAGGGGAGCCCTAGCCTAAAGCCGAGGGGTGCCCTCGCCTGAAGGCTAGGGGAGCCCTAGCCTTAGCCTAGGGGAGCCTAAAGCCTAGGGGTGCCCTAGCCTGAAGGCTAGGGGAGCCCTAGCCTTAGCCTAGGGGAGCCTAAAGCCTAGGGGTGCCCTAGCCTGAAGGCTAGGGGAGCCCTAGCCTTAGCCTAGGGGAGCCTAAAGCCTAGGGGTGCCCTAGCCTAAAGGCTAGGGGAGCCCTAGCCTTAGCCTAGGGGAGCCTAAAGCCTAGGGGTGCCCTAGCCTGAAGGCTAGGGGAGCCCTAGCCTTAGCCTAGGGGAGCCTAAAGCCTAATGGTGCCCTAGCCTGAAGGCTAGGGGAGCCCTAGCCTTAGCCTAGGGGAGCCTAAAGCCTAGGGGTGCCCTAGCCTGAAGGCTAGGGGAGCCCTAGCCTTAGCCTAGGGGAGCCTAAAGCCTAGGGGTGCCCTAGCCTGAAGGCTAGGGGAGCCCTAGCCTTAGCCTAGGGGAGCCTAAAGCCTAGCGGTGCCCTAGCCTGAAGGCTAGGGGAGCCCTAGCCTTAGCCTAGGGGAGCCCTAGCCTAAAGCCTAGGGGTGCCCTAGCCTGAAGGCTAGGGGAGCCCTAGCCTTAGCCTAGGGGAGCCTAAAGCCTAGGGGTGCCCTAGCCTGAAGGCTAGGGGAGCCCTAGCCTTAGCCTAGGGGAGCCTAAAGCCTAGGGGTGCCCTAGCCTGAAGGCTAGGGGAGCCCTAGCCTTAGCCTAGGTGAGCCCTAGCCTAAAGCCTAGGGGTGCCCTAGCCTGAAGGCTAGGGGAGCCCTAGCCTTAGCCTAGGGGAGCCCTAGCCTAAAGCCTAGGGGTGCCCTAGTCTGAAGGCTAGGGGAGCCCTAGCCTTAGCCTAGGGGAGCCTAAAGCCTAGGGGTGCCCTAGCCTGAAGGCTAGGGGAGCCCTAGCCTTAGCCTAGGGGAGCCCTAGCCTAAACCCTAGGGGTGCCCTAGCCTGAAGGCTAGAGGAGCCCTAGCCTTAGCCTAGGGGAGCCTAAAGCCTAGGGGTGCCCTAGCCTGAAGGCTAGGGGAGCCCTAGCCTTAGCCTAGGGGAGCCCTAGCCTAAAGCCTAGGGGTGCCCTAGCCTGAAGGCTAGGGGAGGCCTAGCCTTAGCCTAGGGGAGCCTAAAGCCTAGCGGTGCCCTAGCCTGAAGGGTAGGGGAGCCCTAGCCTTAGCCTAGGGGAGCCCTAGCCTTAGCCTAGGGGAGCCCTAGCCTTAGCCTAGGGGAGCCTAAAGCCTAGGGGTGCCCTAGCCTGAAGGCTAGGGGAGCCCTAGCCTTAGCCTAGGGGAGCCTAAAGCCTAGGGGTGCCCTCGCCTGAAGGCTAGGGGAGCCCTAGCCTTAGCCTAGGGGAGCCTAAAGCCTAGGGGTGCCCTCGCCTGAAGGCTAGGGGAGCCCTAGCCTTAGCCTAGGGGAGCCTAAAGCCTAGGGGTGCCCTCGCCTGAAGGCTAGGGGAGCCCTAGCCTTAGCCAAGGGGAGCCTTAAGACTAGGGGTGCCCTCGCCTGAAGGCTAGGGGATCCCTAGCCTAAGCCTAGGGGAGCCTAAAGCCTAGGGGTGCCCTCGCCTGAAAGCTAGGGGAGCCCTAGCCTTAGCCTAGGGGAGCCTAAAGCCTAGGGGTGCCCTCGCCTGAATGCTAGGGGAGCCCTAGCCTTAGCCTAGGAGAGCCTAAAGCCTAGGGGTGCCCTCGCCTGAAGGCTAGGGGAGCCCTAGCCTTAGCCTAGGGGTGCCCTAGCCTAAAGCCTAGGGATGCCCTCGCCTGAAGGCTAGGGGAGCCCTAGCCTTAGCCTAGGGGAGCCCTAGCCTAAAGCCTAGGGGTGCCCTAGCCTGAAGGCTAGGGGAGCCCTAGCCTTAGCCTAGGGGAGCCCTAGCCTAAAGCCTAGGGGTGCCCTCGCCTGAAGGCTAGGGGAGCCCTAGCCTTAGCCTAGGGGAGCCTAAAGCCTAGGGGTGCCCTCGCCTGAAGGCTAGGGGAGCCCTAGCCTTAGCCTAGGGGAGCCTAAAGCCTAGGGGTGCCCGCGCCTGAAGGCTAGGGGAGCCCTAGCCTTAGCCAAGGGGAGCCTAAAGCCTAGGGGTGCCCTCGCCTGAAGGCTAGGGGAGCCCTAGCCTAAGCCTAGGGGAGCCTAAAGCCTAGGGGTGCCCTCGCCTGAAGGCTAGGGGAGCCCTAGCCTTAGCCTAGGGGAGCCTAAAGCCTAGGGGTGCCCTCGCCTGAAGGCTAGGGGAGCCCTAGCCTTAGCCTAGGGGAGCCTAAAGCCTAGGGGTGCCCTCGCCTGAAGGCTAGGGGAGCCCTAGCCTTAGCCTAGGGGAGCCCTAGCCTAAAGCCTAGGGGTGCCCTCGCCTGAAGGCTAGGGGAGCCCTAGCCTTAGCCTAGGGGAGCCCTAGCCTAAAGCCTAGGGGTGCCCTAGCCTGAAGGCTAGGGGAGCCCTAGCCTTAGCCTAGGGGATCCCTAGCCTAAAGCCTAGGGGTGCCCTAGCCTGAAGGCTAGGGGAGCCCTAGCCTTAGCCTAGGGGAGCCCTAGCCTAAAGCCTAGGGGTGCCCTAGCCTGAAGGCTAAGGGAGCCCTAGCCTTAGCCTAGGGGAGCCCTAGCCTAAAGCCTAGGGGTGCCCTAGCCTGAAGGCTAGGGGAGCCCTAGCCTTAGCCTAGGGGAGCCCTAGCCTAAAGCCTAGGGGAGCCCTAGCCTAAAGCCTAGGGGTGCCCTAGCCTGAAGGCTAGGGGAGCCCTAGCCTTAGCCTAGGGGAGCCTAAAGCCTAGGGGTGCCCTAGCCTGAAGGCTAGGGGAGCCCTAGCCTTAGCCTAGGGGAGCCTAAAGCCTAGGGGTGCCCTAGCCTGAAGGCTAGGGGAGCCCTAGCCTTAGCCTAGGGGAGCCTAAAGCCTAGGGGTGCCCTAGCCTGAAGGCTAGCGGAGCCCTAGCCTTAGCCTAGGGGAGCCTAAAGCCTAGGGGTGCCCTAGCCTGAAGGCTAGGGGAGCCCTAGCCTTAGCCTAGGGGAGCCTAAAGCCTAGGGGTGCCCTAGCCTGAAGGCTAGGGGAGCCCTAGCCTTAGCCTAGGGGAGCCTTAAGCCTAGGGGTGCCCTAGCCTGAAGGCTAGGGGAGCTCTAGCCTTAGCCTAGGGGAGCCTAAAGCCTAGGGCTGCCCTAGCCTGAAGGCTAGGGGAGCCCTAGCCTTAGCCTAGGGGAGCCTAAAGCCTAGGGGTGCCCTAGCCTGAAGGCTAGGGGAGCCCTAGCCTTAGCCTAGGGGAGCCTAAAGCCTAGGGGTGCCCTAGCCTGAAGGCTAGGGGAGCCCTAGCCTTAGCCTAGGGGAGCCTAAAGTCTAGGGGTGCCCTAGCCTGAAGGCTAGGGGAGCCCTAGCCTTAGCCTAGGGGAGCCTAAAGCCTAGGGGTGCCCTAGCCTGAAGGCTAGGGGAGCCCTAGCCTTAGCCTAGGGGAGCCCTAGCCTAAAGCCTAGGGGTGCCCTAGCCTGAAGGCTAGGGGAGCCCTAGCCTTAGCCTAGGGGAGCCTAAAGCCTAGGGGTGCCCTAGCCTGAAGGCTAGGGGAGCTCTAGCCTTAGCCTAGGGGAGCCTAAAGCCTAGGGCTGCCCTAGCCTGAAGGCTAGGGGAGCCCTAGCCTTAGCCTAGGGGAGCCTAAAGCCTAGGGGTGCCCTAGCCTGAAGGCTAGGGGAGCCCTAGCCTTAGCCTAGGGGAGCCTAAAGCCTAGGGGTGCCCTAGCCTGAAGGCTAGGGGAGCCCTAGCCTTAGCCTAGGGGAGCCTAAAGTCTAGGGGTGCCCTAGCCTGAAGGCTAAGGAAGCCCTAGCCTTAGCCTAGGGGAGCCTAAAGCCTAGGGGTGCCCTAGCCTGAAGGCTAGGGGAGCCCTAGCCTTAGCCTAGGGGAGCCCTAGACTAAAGCCTAGGGGTGCCCTAGCCTGAAGGCTAGGGGAGCCCTAGCCTTAGCCTAGGGGAGCCTAAAGCCTAGGGGTGCCCTAGCCTGAAGGCTAGGGGAGCCCTAGCCTTAGCCTAGGGGAGCCTAAAGCCTAGGGGTGCCCTAGCCTGAAGGCTAGGGGAGCCCTAGACTTAGCCTAGGGAATCCCTAGCCTAAAGCCTAGCGGTGCCCTAGCCTGAAGGCTAGGGGAGCCCTAGCCTTAGCCTAGGGGAGCCTAAAGCCTAGGGGTGCCCTAGCCTGAAGGCTAGGGTAGCCCTAGCCTTAGCCTAGGGGAGCCCTAGCCTAAAGCCTAGGGGTGCCCTAGCCTGAAGGCTAGGGGAGCCCTAGCCTTAGCCTAGGTTAGCCTAAAGCCTAGGGGTGCCCTAGCCTGAAGGCTAGGGGCCCGTAGCCTTAGCCTAGGGGAGCCCTAGCCTAAAGCCTAGGGGTGCCCTAGCCTGAAGGCTAGGGGAGCCCTAGCCTTAGCCTAGGGGAGCCTAAAGCCTAGGGGTGCCCTAGCCTGAAGGCTAGGGGAGCCCTAGACTTAGCCTAGGGAAGCCCTAGCCTAAAGCCTAGCGGTGCCCTAGCCTGAAGGCTAGGGGAGCCCTAGCCTTAGCCTAGGGGAGCCTAAAGCCTAGGGGTGCCCTAGCCTGAAGGCTAGGGGAGCCCTAGCCTTAGCCTAGGGGAGCCCTAGCCTACAGCCTAGGGGTGCCCTAGCCTGAAGGCTAGGGGAGTCCTAGCCTTAGCCTAGGGGAGCCTAAAGCCTAGGGGTGCCCTAGCCTGAAGGCTAGGGGAGCCCTAGACTTAGCCTAGGGGAGCCCTAGCCTAAAGCCTAGGGGTGCCCTAGCCTGAAGGATAGGGGAGCCCTAGCCTTGGCCTAGGGGAGCCTAAAGCCTAGGGGTGCCCTAGCCTGAAGGCTAGGGGAGCCCTAGTCTTAGCATTGGGGAGTCCTAGCCTAAAGCCTAGGGGTGCCGTAGCCTGAAGGCTAGGGGAGCCCTAGCCTTAGCCTAGGGGAGCCTAAAGCCCAAGGGTGCCCTAGCCTGAAGGCTAGGGGAGCCCTAGCCTTAGCCTAGGGGAGCCCTAGCCTAAAGCCTAGGGGTGCCTAGCCTGAAGGCTAGGGGAGCCCTAGCCTTGGCCAAGGGGAGCCTAAAGCCTAGGGGTGCCCTAGCCTGAAGACTAGGGGAGCCCTAGCCTTAGCCTAGGGGAGCCCTAGCCTAAAGCCTAGGGGTGCCCTAGCCTGAAGGCTAGGGGAGCCCTAGCCTAAGCCTAGGGGAGCCTAAAGCCTAGGGGAGCACTAGCCTTAGCCTAGAGGAGCCCTAGCCTAAAGCCTAGGGGAGCCCTAGCCTTAGCCTAGGGGAGCCTAAAACCTAGGGGTGCCCTAGCCTGAAGGCTAGGGGAGCCCTAGCCTTAGCCTAGGGGAGCCCTAGCCTAAAGCCTAGGGGTGCCCTAGACTGAAGGCTAGGGGACCCCTAGCCTTAGCCTAGGGAAGCCCTAGCCTAAAGCCTAGGGGTGCCCTAGCCTGAAGGCTAGGGGAGCCCTAGCCTTAGCCTAGGGGAGCTTAAAGCCTAGGGATGCCCTAGCCCCTAGCCTTAGCCTAGGGGAGCCCTAGCCTTAGCCTAGGGGAGCCTAAAGCCTCGGGGTGCCCTAGCCTGAAGGCTAGGGGAGCCCTAGCCTTAGCCTAGGGGAGCCCTAGCCTTAGCCTAGGGGAGCCTAAAGCCTAGGGGTTCCCTAGCCTGAAGGCTAGGGGAGCCCTAGCCTTAGCCTAGGGGAGCCCTAGCCTTAGCCTAGGGGAGCCTAAAGCCTAGGGGTGCCCTCGCCTGAAGGCTAGGGGAGCCCTAGCCTTAGCCTAGGGGAGCCTAAAGCCTAGGGGTGCCCTAGCCTGAAGGCTAGGGGAGCCCTAGCCTTAGCCTAGGGGAGCCCTAGCCTAGCCTAGGGGAGCCTAAAGCCTAGGGGTGGCCTAGCCTGAAGGCTAGGGGAGCCCTAGCCTTAGCCGAGGGGAGCCTAAAGCCTAGGGGTGCCCTAGCCTGAAGGCTAGGGGAGCCCTAGCCTTAGCCGAGGGGAGCCTAAAGCCTTGGGGTGCCCTAACCTGAAGGCTAGGGGAGCCCTAGCCTTAGCCGAGGGGAGCCCTAGCCTAAAGCCGAGGGGTGCCCTCGCCTGAAGGCTAGGGGAGCCCTAGCCTTAGCCTAGGGGAGCCCTAGCCTAAAGCTGAGGGGTGCCCTCGCCTGAAGGCTAGGGGAGCCCTAGCCTTAGCCTAGGGGAGCCTAAAGCCTAGGTGTGCCCTAGCCTGAAGGCTAGGGGAGCCCTAGCCTTAGCGTAGGGGAGCCTAAAGCCTAGGGGTGCCCTAGGCTGAAGGCTAGGGGAGCCCTAGCCTTAGCCTAGGGGAGCCTAAAGCCTAGGGGTGCCCTAGCCTGAAGGCTAGGGGAGCCCTAGCCTTAGCCTAGGGGAGCCTAAAGCCTAGGGGTGCCCTAGCCTGAAGGCTAGGGGAGCCCTAGCCTTAGCCTAGGGGAGAATAAAGCTTAATGGTGCCCTAGCCTGAAGGCTAGGGGAGCCCTAGCCTTAGCCTAGGGGAGCCTAAAGCCTAGCGGTGCCCTAGCCTGAAGGCTAGGGGAGCCCTAGCCTTAGCCTAGGGGAGCCCTAGCCTAAAGCCTAGGGGTGCCCTAGCCTGAAGGCTAGGGGAGCCCTAGACTTAGCCTAGGGGAGCCTAAAGCCTAGGGGTGCCCTAGCCTGAAGGCTAGGGGAGCCCTAGCCTTAGCCTAGGTGAGCCCTAGCCTAAAGCCTAGGGGTGCCCTAGCCTGAAGGCTAGGGGAGCCCTAGCCTTAGCCTAGGGGAGCCCTAGCCTAAAGCCTAGGGGTGCCCTAGTCTGAAGGCTAGGGGAGCCCTAGCCTTAGCCTAGGGGAGCCTAAAGCCTAGGGGTGCCCTAGCCTGAAGGCTAGGGAAGCCCTAGCCTTAGCCTAGGGGAGCCCTAGCCTAAAGCCTAGGGGTGCCCTAGCCTGAAGGCTAGGGGAGCCCTAGCCTTAGCCTAGGGGAGCCTAAAGCCTAGGGGTGCCCTAGCCTGAAGGCTAGGGGAGCCCTAGCCTTAGCCTAGGGGAGCCCTAGCCTAAAGCCAAGGGGTTCCCTAGCCTGAAGGCTAGGGGAGGCCTAGCCTTAGCCTAGGGGAGCCTAAAGCCTAACGGTGCCCTAGCCTGAAGGGTAGGGGAGCCCTAGCCTTAGCCTAGGGGAGCCCTAGCCTTAGCCTAGGGGAGCCCTAGCCTTAGCCTAGGGGAGCCTAAAGCCTAGGGGTGCCCTAGCCTGAAGGCTAGGGGAGCCCTAGCCTTAGCCTAGGGGAGCCTAAAGCCTAGGGGTGCCCTCGCCTGAAGGCTAGGGGAGCCCTAGCCTTAGCCTAGGGGAGCCTAAAGCCTAGGGGTGCCCTCGCCTGAAGGCTAGGGGAGCCCTAGCCTTAGCCTAGGGGAGCCTAAAGCCTAGGGGTGCCCTCGCCTGAAGGCTAGGGGAGCCCTAGCCTTAGCCTAGGGGAGCCTAAAGCCTAGGGGTGCCCTCGCCTGAAGGCTAGGGGAGCCCTAGCCTTAGCCAAGGGGAGCCTAAAAACCTAGGGGTGCCCTCGCCTGAAGGCTAGGGGAGCCCTAGCCTTAGCCTAGGGGAGCCTAAAGCCTAGGGGTGCCCTCGCCTGAAGGCTAGGGGAGCCCTAGCCTTAGCCTAGGGGAGCCTAAAGCCTAGGGGTGCCCTCGCCTGAAGGCTAGGGGAGCCCTAGCCTTAGCCTAGGGGAGCCTAAAGCCTAGGGGTGCCCTCGCCTGAAGGCTAGGGGAGCCCTAGCCTTAGCCAAGGGGAGCCTAAAGCCTAGGGGTGCCCTCGCCTGAAGGCTAGGGGAGCCCTAGCCTAAGCCTAGGGGAGCCTAAAGCCTAGGGGTGCCCTCGCCTGAAGGCTAGGGGAGCCCTAGCCTTAGCCTAGGGGAGCCTAAAGCCTAGGGGTGCCCTCGCCTGAAGGCTAGGGAAGCCCTAGCCTTAGCCTAGGGGAGCCTAAAGCCTAGGGGTGCCCTCGCCTGAAGGCTAGGGGAGCCCTAGCCTTAGCCTAGGGGTGCCCTAGCCTAAAGCCTAGGGGTGCCCTCGCCTGAAGGCTAGGGGAGCCCTAGCCTTAGCCTAGGGGAGCCCTAGCCTAAAGCCTAGGGGTGCCCTCGCCTGAAGGCTAGGGGAGCCCTAGCCTTAGCCTAGGGGAGCCCTAGCCTAAAGCCTAGGGGTGCCCTAGCCTGAAGGCTAGGGGAGCCCTAGCCTTAGCCTAGGGGAGACCTAGCCTAAAGCCTAGGGGTGCCCTAGCCTGAAGGCTAGGGGAGCCCTAGCCTTAGCCTAGGGGAGCCTAAAGCCTAGGGGTGCATTCGCCTGAAGGCTAGGGGAGCCCTAGCCTTAGCCTAGGGGAGCCTAAAGCCTAGGGGTGCCCTCGCCTGAAGGCTAGGGGAGCCCTAGCCTTAGCCAAGGGGAGCCTAAAGCCTAGGGGTGCCCTCGCCTGAAGGCTAGGGGAGCCCTAGCCTAGCCTAGGGGAGCCTAAAGGCTAGGGGTGCCCTCGCCTGAAGGCTAGGGGAGCCCTAGCCTTAGCCTAGGGGAGCCTAAAGCCTAGGGGTGCCCTCGCCTGAAGGCTAGGGGAGCCCTAGTCTTAGCCTAGGGGAGCCTAAAGCCTAGGGGTGCCCTCGCCTGAAGGCTAGGGGAGCCCTAGCCTTAGCCTAGGGGAGCCCTAGCCTAAAGCCTAGGGGTGCCCTCGCCTGAAGGCTAGGGGAGCCCTAGCCTTAGCCTAGGGGAGCCCTAGCCTAAAGCCTAGGGGTGCCCTCGCCTGAAGGCTAGGGGAGCCCTAGCCTTAGCCTAGGGGAGCCCTAGCCTAAAGCCTAGGGGTGCCCTCGCCTGAAGGCTAGGGGAGCCCTAGCCTTAGCCTAGGGGAGCCCTAGCCTAAAGCCTAGGGGTGCCCTCGCCTGAAGGCTAGGGGAGCCCTAGCCTTAGCCTAGGGGAGCCCTAGCCTAAAGCCTAGGGGTGCCCTCGCCTGAAGGCTAAGGGAGCCCTAGCCTTAGCCTAGGGGAGCCCTAGCCTAAAGCCTAGGGGTGCCCTAGCCTGAAGGCTAGGGGAGCCCTTGCCTTAGCCTAGGGGAGCCCTAGCCTAAAGCCTAGGGGTGCCCTAGCCTGAAGGCTAGGGGAGCCCTAGCCTTAGCCTAGGGGAGCCCTAGCCTAAAGCCTAGGGGTGCCCTAGCCTGAAGGCTAGGGGAGCCCTAGCCTTAGCCTAGGGGAGCCTAAAGCCTAGGGGTGCCCTATCCTGAAGGCTAGGGGAGCCCTAGCCTTAGCCTAGGGGAGCCTAAAGCCTAGGGGTGCCCTAGCCTGAAGGCTAGGGGAGCCCTAGCCTTAGCCTAGGGGAGCCTAAAGCCTAGGGGTGCCCTATCCTGAAGGCTAGGGGAGCCCTAGCCTTAGCCTAGGGGAGCCTAAAGCCTAGGGGTGCCCTAGCCTGAAGGCTAGGGGAGCCCTAGCCTTAGCCTAGGGGAGCCTAAAGCCTAGGGGTGCCCTAGCCTGTAGGCTAGGGGAGCCCTAGACTTAGCCTAGGGAATCCCTAGCCTAAAGCCTAGCGGTGCCCTAGCCTGAAGGCTAGGGGAGCCCTAGCCTTAGCCTAGGGGAGCCTAAAGCCTAGGGGTGCCCTAGCCTGAAGGCTAGGGTAGCCCTAGCCTTAGCCTAGGGGAGCCCTAGCCTAAAGCCTAGGGGTGCCCTAGCCTGAAGGCTAGGGGAGCCCTAGCCTTAGCCTAGGTTAGCCTAAAGCCTAGGGGTGCCCTAGCCTGAAGGCTAGGGGCCCGTAGCCTTAGCCTAGGGGAGCCCTAGCCTAAAGCCTAGGGGTGCCCTAGCCTGAAGGCTAGGGGAGCCCTAGCCTTAGCCTAGGGGAGCCTAAAGCCTAGGGGTGCCCTAGCCTGAAGGCTAGGGGAGCCCTAGACTTAGCCTAGGGAAGCCCTAGCCTAAAGCCTAGCGGTGCCCTAGCCTGAAGGCTAGGGGAGCCCTAGCCTTAGCCTAGGGGAGCCTAAAGCCTAGGGGTGCCCTAGCCTGAAGGCTAGGGGAGCCCTAGCCTTAGCCTAGGGGAGCCCTAGCCTACAGCCTAGGGGTGCCCTAGCCTGAAGGCTAGGGGAGTCCTAGCCTTAGCCTAGGGGAGCCTAAAGCCTAGGGGTGCCCTAGCCTGAAGGCTAGGGGAGCCCTAGACTTAGCCTAGGGGAGGCCTAGCCTAAAGCCTAGGGGTGCCCTAGCCTGAAGGATAGGGGAGCCCTAGCCTTGGCCTAGGGGAGCCTAAAGCCTAGGGGTGCCCTAGCCTGAAGGCTAGGGGAGCCCTAGTCTTAGCATTGGGGAGTCCTAGCCTAAAGCCTAGGGGTGCCGTAGCCTGAAGGCTAGGGGAGCCCTAGCCTTAGCCTAGGGGAGCCTAAAGCCCAAGGGTGCCCTAGCCTGAAGGCTAGGGGAGCCCTAGCCTTAGCCTAGGGGAGCCCTAGCCTAAAGCCTAGGGGTGCCTAGCCTGAAGGCTAGGGGAGCCCTAGCCTTGGCCAAGGGGAGCCTAAAGCCTAGGGGTGCCCTAGCCTGAAGACTAGGGGAGCCCTAGCCTTAGCCTAGGGGAGCCCTAGCCTAAAGCCTAGGGGTGCCCTAGCCTGAAGGCTAGGGGAGCCCTAGCCTAAGCCTAGGGGAGCCTAAAGCCTAGGGGAGCACTAGCCTTAGCCTAGAGGAGCCCTAGCCTTAGCCTAGGGGAGCCTAAAGCCTAGGGGTGCCCGCGCCTGAAGGCTAGGGGAGCCCTAGCCTTAGCCAAGGGGAGCCTAAAGCCTAGGGGTGCCCTCGCCTGAAGGCTAGGGGAGCCCTAGCCTAAGCCTAGGGGAGCCTAAAGCCTAGGGGTGCCCTCGCCTGAAGGCTAGGGGAGCCCTAGCCTTAGCCTAGGGGAGCCTAAAGCCTAGGGGTGCCCTCGCCTGAAGGCTAGGGGAGCTCTAGCCTTAGCCTAGGGGAGCCTAAAGCCTAGGGGTGCCCTCGCCTGAAGGCTAGGGGAGCCCTAGCCTTAGCCTAGGGGAGCCCTAGCCTAAAGCCTAGGGGTGCCCTCGCCTGAAGGCTAGGGGAGCCCTAGCCTTAGCCTAGGGGAGCCCTAGCCTAAAGCCTAGGGGTGCCCTAGCCTGAAGGCTAGGGGAGCCCTAGCCTTAGCCTAGGGGATCCCTAGCCTAAAGCCTAGGGGTGCCCTAGCCTGAAGGCTAGGGGAGCCCTAGCCTTAGCCTAGGGGAGCCCTAGCCTAAAGCCTAGGGGTGCCCTAGCCTGAAGGCTAAGGGAGCCCTAGCCTTAGCCTAGGGGAGCCCTAGCCTAAAGCCTAGGGGTGCCCTAGCCTGAAGGCTAGGGGAGCCCTAGCCTTAGCCTAGGGGAGCCCTAGCCTAAAGCCTAGGGGAGCCCTAGCCTAAAGCCTAGGGGTGCCCTAGCCTGAAGGCTAGGGGAGCCCTAGCCTTAGCCTAGGGGAGCCTAAAGCCTAGGGGTGCCCTAGCCTGAAGGCTAGGGGAGCCCTAGCCTTAGCCTAGGGGAGCCTAAAGCCTAGGGGTGCCCTAGCCTGAAGGCTAGGGGAGCCCTAGCCTTAGCCTAGGGGAGCCTAAAGCCTAGGGGTGCCCTAGCCTGAAGGCTAGCGGAGCCCTAGCCTTAGCCTAGGGGAGCCTAAAGCCTAGGGGTGCCCTAGCCTGAAGGCTAGGGGAGCCCTAGCCTTAGCCTAGGGGAGCCTAAAGCCTAGGGGTGCCCTAGCCTGAAGGCTAGGGGAGCCCTAGCCTTAGCCTAGGGGAGCCTAAAGCCTAGGGGTGCCCTAGCCTGAAGGCTAGGGGAGCTCTAGCCTTAGCCTAGGGGAGCCTAAAGCCTAGGGCTGCCCTAGCCTGAAGGCTAGGGGAGCCCTAGCCTTAGCCTAGGGGAGCCTAAAGCCTAGGGGTGCCCTAGCCTGAAGGCTAGGGGAGCCCTAGCCTTAGCCTAGGGGAGCCTAAAGCCTAGGGGTGCCCTAGCCTGAAGGCTAGGGGAGCCCTAGCCTTAGCCTAGGGGAGCCTAAAGTCTAGGGGTGCCCTAGCCTGAAGGCTAGGGGAGCCCTAGCCTTAGCCTAGGGGAGCCTAAAGCCTAGGGGTGCCCTAGCCTGAAGGCTAGGGGAGCCCTAGCCTTAGCCTAGGGGAGCCCTAGCCTAAAGCCTAGGGGTGCCCTAGCCTGAAGGCTAGGGGAGCCCTAGCCTTAGCCTAGGGGAGCCTAAAGCCTAGGGGTGCCCTAGCCTGAAGGCTAGGGGAGCTCTAGCCTTAGCCTAGGGGAGTCTAAAGCCTAGGGCTGCCCTAGCCTGAAGGCTAGGGGAGCCCTAGCCTTAGCCTAGGGGAGCCTAAAGCCTAGGGGTGCCCTAGCCTGAAGGCTAGGGGAGCCCTAGCCTTAGCCTAGGGGAGCCTAAAGCCTAGGGGTGCCCTAGCCTGAAGGCTAGGGGAGCCCTAGCCTTAGCCTAGGGGAGCCTAAAGTCTAGGGGTGCCCTAGCCTGAAGGCTAGGGGAGCCCTAGCCTTAGCCTAGGGGAGCCTAAAGCCTAGGGGTGCCCTAGCCTGAAGGCTAGGGGAGCCCTAGCCTTAGCCTAGGGGAGCCCTAGACTAAAGCCTAGGGGTGCCCTAGCCTGAAGGCTAGGGGAGCCCTAGCCTTAGCCTAGGGGAGCCTAAAGCCTAGGGGTGCCCTAGCCTGAAGGCTAGGGGAGCCCTAGCCTTAGCCTAGGGGAGCCTAAAGCCTAGGGGTGCCCTAGCCTGAAGGCTAGGGGAGCCCTAGACTTAGCCTAGGGAATCCCTAGCCTAAAGCCTAGCGGTGCCCTAGCCTGAAGGCTAGGGGAGCCCTAGCCTTAGCCTAGGGGAGCCTAAAGCCTAGGGGTGCCCTAGCCTGAAGGCTAGGGTAGCCCTAGCCTTAGCCTAGGGGAGCCCTAGCCTAAAGCCTAGGGGTGCCCTAGCCTGAAGGCTAGGGGAGCCCTAGCCTTAGCCTAGGTTAGCCTAAAGCCTAGGGGTGCCCTAGCCTGAAGGCTAGTGGCCCGTAGCCTTAGCCTAGGGGAGCCCTAGCCTAAAGCCTAGGGGTGCCCTAGCCTGAAGGCTAGGGGAGCCCTAGCCTTAGCCTAGGGGAGCCTAAAGCCTAGGGGTGCCCTAGCCTGAAGGCTAGGGGAGCCCTAGACTTAGCCTAGGGAAGCCCTAGCCTAAAGCCTAGCGGTGCCCTAGCCTGAAGGCTAGGGGAGCCCTAGCCTTAGCCTAGGGGAGCCTAAAGCCTAGGGGTGCCCTAGCCTGAAGGCTAGGGGAGCCCTAGCCTTAGCCTAGGGGAGCCCTAGCCTACAGCCTAGGGGTGCCCTAGCCTGAAGGCTAGGGGAGTCCTAGCCTTAGCCTAGGGGAGCCTAAAGCCTAGGGGTGCCCTAGCCTGAAGGCTAGGGGAGCCCTAGACTTAGCCTAGGGGAGCCCTAGCCTAAAGCCTAGGGGTGCCCTAGCCTGAAGGATAGGGGAGCCCTAGCCTTGGCCTAGGGGAGCCTAAAGCCTAGGGGTGCCCTAGCCTGAAGGCTAGGGGAGCCCTAGTCTTAGCATTGGGGAGTCCTAGCCTAAAGCCTAGGGGTGCCGTAGCCTGAAGGCTAGGGGAGCCCTAGCCTTAGCCTAGGGGAGCCTAAAGCCCAAGGGTGCCCTAGCCTGAAGGCTAGGGGAGCCCTAGCCTTAGCCTAGGGGAGCCCTAGCCTAAAGCCTAGGGGTGCCTAGCCTGAAGGCTAGGGGAGCCCTAGCCTTGGCCAAGGGGAGCCTAAAGCCTAGGGGTGCCCTAGCCTGAAGACTAGGGGAGCCCTAGCCTTAGCCTAGGGGAGCCCTAGCCTAAAGCCTAGGGGTGCCCTAGCCTGAAGGCTAGGGGAGCCCTAGCCTAAGCCTAGGGGAGCCTAAAGCCTAGGGGAGCACTAGCCTTAGCCTAGAGGAGCCCTAGCCTAAAGCCTAGGGGAGCCCTAGCCTTAGCCTAGGGGAGCCTAAAACCTAGGGGTGCCCTAGCCTGAAGGCTAGGGGAGCCCTAGCCTTAGCCTAGGGGAGCCCTAGCCTAAAGCCTAGGGGTGCCCTAGACTGAAGGCTAGGGGACCCCTAGCCTTAGCCTAGGGAAGCCCTAGCCTAAAGCCTAGGGGTGCCCTAGCCTGAAGGCTAGGGGAGCCCTAGCCTTAGCCTAGGGGAGCTTAAAGCCTAGGGATGCCCTAGCCCCTAGCCTTAGCCTAGGGGAGCCCTAGCCTTAGCCTAGGGGAGCCTAAAGCCTCGGGGTGCCCTAGCCTGAAGGCTAGGGGAGCCCTAGCCTTAGCCTAGGGGAGCCCTAGCCTTAGCCTAGGGGAGCCTAAAGCCTAGGGGTTCCCTAGCCTGAAGGCTAGGGGAGCCCTAGCCTTAGCCTAGGGGAGCCCTAGCCTTAGCCTAGGGGAGCCTAAAGCCTAGGGGTGCCCTCGCCTGAAGGCTAGGGGAGCCCTAGCCTTAGCCTAGGGGAGCCTAAAGCCTAGGGGTGCCCTAGCCTGAAGGCTAGGGGAGCCCTAGCCTTAGCCTAGGGGAGCCCTAGCCTAGCCTAGGGGAGCCTAAAGCCTAGGGGTGGCCTAGCCTGAAGGCTAGGGGAGCCCTAGCCTTAGCCGAGGGGAGCCTAAAGCCTAGGGGTGCCCTAGCCTGAAGGCTAGGGGAGCCCTAGCCTTAGCCGAGGGGAGCCTAAAGCCTTGGGGTGCCCTAACCTGAAGGCTAGGGGAGCCCTAGCCTTAGCCGAGGGGAGCCCTAGCCTAAAGCCGAGGGGTGCCCTCGCCTGAAGGCTAGGGGAGCCCTAGCCTTAGCCTAGGGGAGCCCTAGCCTAAAGCTGAGGGGTGCCCTCGCCTGAAGGCTAGGGGAGCCCTAGCCTTAGCCTAGGGGAGCCTAAAGCCTAGGTGTGCCCTAGCCTGAAGGCTAGGGGAGCCCTAGCCTTAGCGTAGGGGAGCCTAAAGCCTAGGGGTGCCCTAGGCTGAAGGCTAGGGGAGCCCTAGCCTTAGCCTAGGGGAGCCTAAAGCCTAGGGGTGCCCTAGCCTGAAGGCTAGGGGAGCCCTAGCCTTAGCCTAGGGGAGCCTAAAGCCTAGGGGTGCCCTAGCCTGAAGGCTAGGGGAGCCCTAGCCTTAGCCTAGGGGAGAATAAAGCTTAATGGTGCCCTAGCCTGAAGGCTAGGGGAGCCCTAGCCTTAGCCTAGGGGAGCCTAAAGCCTAGGGGTGCCCTAGCCTGAAGGCTAGGGGAGCCCTAGCCTTAGCCTAGGGGAGCCTAAAGCCTAGGGGTGCCCTAGCCTGAAGGCTAGGGGAGCCCTAGCCTTAGCCTAGGGGAGCCTAAAGCCTAGCGGTGCCCTAGCCTGAAGGCTAGGGGAGCCCTAGCCTTAGCCTAGGGGAGCCCTAGCCTAAAGCCTAGGGGTGCCCTAGCCTGAAGGCTAGGGGAGCCCTAGACTTAGCCTAGGGGAGCCTAAAGCCTAGGGGTGCCCTAGCCTGAAGGCTAGGGGAGCCCTAGCCTTAGCCTAGGTGAGCCCTAGCCTAAAGCCTAGGGGTGCCCTAGCCTGAAGGCTAGGGGAGCCCTAGCCTTAGCCTAGGGGAGCCCTAGCCTAAAGCCTAGGGGTGCCCTAGTCTGAAGGCTAGGGGAGCCCTAGCCTTAGCCTAGGGGAGCCTAAAGCCTAGGGGTGCCCTAGCCTGAAGGCTAGGGAAGCCCTAGCCTTAGCCTAGGGGAGCCCTAGCCTAAAGCCTAGGGGTGCCCTAGCCTGAAGGCTAGGGGAGCCCTAGCCTTAGCCTAGGGGAGCCTAAAGCCTAGGGGTGCCCTAGCCTGAAGGCTAGGGGAGCCCTAGCCTTAGCCTAGGGGAGCCCTAGCCTAAAGCCAAGGGGTTCCCTAGCCTGAAGGCTAGGGGAGGCCTAGCCTTAGCCTAGGGGAGCCTAAAGCCTAACGGTGCCCTAGCCTGAAGGGTAGGGGAGCCCTAGCCTTAGCCTAGGGGAGCCCTAGCCTTAGCCTAGGGGAGCCCTAGCCTTAGCCTAGGGGAGCCTAAAGCCTAGGGGTGCCCTAGCCTGAAGGCTAGGGGAGCCCTAGCCTTAGCCTAGGGGAGCCTAAAGCCTAGGGGTGCCCTCGCCTGAAGGCTAGGGGAGCCCTAGCCTTAGCCTAGGGGAGCCTAAAGCCTAGGGGTGCCCTCGCCTGAAGGCTAGGGGAGCCCTAGCCTTAGCCTAGGGGAGCCTAAAGCCTAGGGGTGCCCTCGCCTGAAGGCTAGGGGAGCCCTAGCCTTAGCCTAGGGGAGCCTAAAGCCTAGGGGTGCCCTCGCCTGAAGGCTAGGGGAGCCCTAGCCTTAGCCAAGGGGAGCCTAAAAACCTAGGGGTGCCCTCGCCTGAAGGCTAGGGGAGCCCTAGCCTTAGCCTAGGGGAGCCTAAAGCCTAGGGGTGCCCTCGCCTGAAGGCTAGGGGAGCCCTAGCCTTAGCCTAGGGGAGCCTAAAGCCTAGGGGTGCCCTCGCCTGAAGGCTAGGGGAGCCCTAGCCTTAGCCTAGGGGAGCCTAAAGCCTAGGGGTGCCCTCGCCTGAAGGCTAGGGGAGCCCTAGCCTTAGCCAAGGGGAGCCTAAAGCCTAGGGGTGCCCTCGCCTGAAGGCTAGGGGAGCCCTAGCCTAAGCCTAGGGGAGCCTAAAGCCTAGGGGTGCCCTCGCCTGAAGGCTAGGGGAGCCCTAGCCTTAGCCTAGGGGAGCCTAAAGCCTAGGGGTGCCCTCGCCTGAAGGCTAGGGAAGCCCTAGCCTTAGCCTAGGGGAGCCTAAAGCCTAGGGGTGCCCTCGCCTGAAGGCTAGGGGAGCCCTAGCCTTAGCCTAGGGGTGCCCTAGCCTAAAGCCTAGGGGTGCCCTCGCCTGAAGGCTAGGGGAGCCCTAGCCTTAGCCTAGGGGAGCCCTAGCCTAAAGCCTAGGGGTGCCCTCGCCTGAAGGCTAGGGGAGCCCTAGCCTTAGCCTAGGGGAGCCCTAGCCTAAAGCCTAGGGGTGCCCTAGCCTGAAGGCTAGGGGAGCCCTAGCCTTAGCCTAGGGGAGACCTAGCCTAAAGCCTAGGGGTGCCCTAGCCTGAAGGCTAGGGGAGCCCTAGCCTTAGCCTAGGGGAGCCTAAAGCCTAGGGGTGCATTCGCCTGAAGGCTAGGGGAGCCCTAGCCTTAGCCTAGGGGAGCCTAAAGCCTAGGGGTGCCCTCGCCTGAAGGCTAGGGGAGCCCTAGCCTTAGCCAAGGGGAGCCTAAAGCCTAGGGGTGCCCTCGCCTGAAGGCTAGGGGAGCCCTAGCCTAGCCTAGGGGAGCCTAAAGGCTAGGGGTGCCCTCGCCTGAAGGCTAGGGGAGCCCTAGCCTTAGCCTAGGGGAGCCTAAAGCCTAGGGGTGCCCTCGCCTGAAGGCTAGGGGAGCCCTAGTCTTAGCCTAGGGGAGCCTAAAGCCTAGGGGTGCCCTCGCCTGAAGGCTAGGGGAGCCCTAGCCTTAGCCTAGGGGAGCCCTAGCCTAAAGCCTAGGGGTGCCCTCGCCTGAAGGCTAGGGGAGCCCTAGCCTTAGCCTAGGGGAGCCCTAGCCTAAAGCCTAGGGGTGCCCTCGCCTGAAGGCTAGGGGAGCCCTAGCCTTAGCCTAGGGGAGCCCTAGCCTAAAGCCTAGGGGTGCCCTCGCCTGAAGGCTAGGGGAGCCCTAGCCTTAGCCTAGGGGAGCCCTAGCCTAAAGCCTAGGGGTGCCCTCGCCTGAAGGCTAAGGGAGCCCTAGCCTTCGCCTAGGGGAGCCCTAGCCTAAAGCCTAGGGGTGCCCTAGCCTGAAGGCTAGGGGAGCCCTTGCCTTAGCCTAGGGGAGCCCTAGCCTAAAGCCTAGGGGTGCCCTAGCCTGAAGGCTAGGGGAGCCCTAGCCTTAGCCTAGGGGAGCCCTAGCCTAAAGCCTAGGGGTGCCCTAGCCTGAAGGCTAGGGGAGCCCTAGCCTTAGCCTAGGGGAGCCTAAAGCCTAGGGGTGCCCTATCCTGAAGGCTAGGGGAGCCCTAGCCTTAGCCTAGGGGAGCCTAAAGCCTAGGGGTGCCCTAGCCTGAAGGCTAGGGGAGCCCTAGCCTTAGCCTAGGGGAGCCTAAAGCCTAGGGGTGCCCTATCCTGAAGGCTAGGGGAGCCCTAGCCTTAGCCTAGGGGAGCCTAAAGCCTAGGGGTGCCCTAGCCTGAAGGCTAGGGGAGCCCTAGCCTTAGCCTAGGGGAGCCTAAAGCCTAGGGGTGCCCTAGCCTGAAGGCTAGGGGAGCCCTAGACTTAGCCTAGGGAATCCCTAGCCTAAAGCCTAGCGGTGCCCTAGCCTGAAGGCTAGGGGAGCCCTAGCCTTAGCCTAGGGGAGCCTAAAGCCTAGGGGTGCCCTAGCCTGAAGGCTAGGGTAGCCCTAGCCTTAGCCTAGGGGAGCCCTAGCCTAAAGCCTAGGGGTGCCCTAGCCTGAAGGCTAGGGGAGCCCTAGCCTTAGCCTAGGTTAGCCTAAAGCCTAGGGGTGCCCTAGCCTGAAGGCTAGGGGCCCGTAGCCTTAGCCTAGGGGAGCCCTAGCCTAAAGCCTAGGGGTGCCCTAGCCTGAAGGCTAGGGGAGCCCTAGCCTTAGCCTAGGGGAGCCTAAAGCCTAGGGGTGCCCTAGCCTGAAGGCTAGGGGAGCCCTAGACTTAGCCTAGGGAAGCCCTAGCCTAAAGCCTAGCGGTGCCCTAGCCTGAAGGCTAGGGGAGCCCTAGCCTTAGCCTAGGGGAGCCTAAAGCCTAGGGGTGCCCTAGCCTGAAGGCTAGGGGAGCCCTAGCCTTAGCCTAGGGGAGCCCTAGCGTACAGCCTAGGGGTGCCCTAGCCTGAAGGCTAGGGGAGTCCTAGCCTTAGCGTAGGGGAGCCTAAAGCCTAGGGGTGCCCTAGCCTGAAGGCTAGGGGAGCCCTAGACTTAGCCTAGGGGAGGCCTAGCCTAAAGCCTAGGGGTGCCCTAGCCTGAAGGATAGGGGAGCCCTAGCCTTGGCCTAGGGGAGCCTAAAGCCTAGGGGTGCCCTAGCCTGAAGGCTAGGGGAGCCCTAGTCTTAGCATTGGGGAGTCCTAGCCTAAAGCCTAGGGGTGCCGTAGCCTGAAGGCTAGGGGAGCCCTAGCCTTAGCCTAGGGGAGCCTAAAGCCCAAGGGTGCCCTAGCCTGAAGGCTAGGGGAGCCCTAGCCTTAGCCTAGGGGAGCCCTAGCCTAAAGCCTAGGGGTGCCTAGCCTGAAGGCTAGGGGAGCCCTAGCCTTGGCCAAGGGGAGCCTAAAGCCTAGGGGTGCCCTAGCCTGAAGACTAGGGGAGCCCTAGCCTTAGCCTAGGGGAGCCCTAGCCTAAAGCCTAGGGGTGCCCTAGCCTGAAGGCTAGGGGAGCCCTAGCCTAAGCCTAGGGGAGCCTAAAGCCTAGGGGAGCACTAGCCTTAGCCTAGAGGAGCCCTAGCCTAAAGCCTAGGGGAGCCCTAGCCTTAGCCTAGGGGAGCCTAAAACCTAGGGGTGCCCTAGCCTGAAGGCTAGGGGAGCCCTAGCCTTAGCCTAGGGGAGCCCTAGCCTAAAGCCTAGGGGTGCCCTAGACTGAAGGCTAGGGGACCCCTAGCCTTAGCCTAGGGGAGCTTAAAGCCTAGGGATGCCCTAGCCCCTAGCCTTAGCCTAGGGGAGCCCTAGCCTTAGCCTAGGGGAGCCTAAAGCCTCGGGGTGCCCTAGCCTGAAGGCTAGGGGAGCCCTAGCCTTAGCCTAGGGGAGCCCTAGCCTTAGCCTAGGGGAGCCTAAAGCCTAGGGGTTCCCTAGCCTGAAGGCTAGGGGAGCCCTAGCCTTAGCCTAGGGGAGCCCTAGCCTTAGCCTAGGGGAGCCTAAAGCCTAGGGGTGCCCTCGCCTGAAGGCTAGGGGAGCCCTAGCCTTAGCCTAGGGGAGCCTAAAGCCTAGGGGTGCCCTAGCCTGAAGGCTAGGGGAGCCCTAGCCTTAGCCTAGGGGAGCCCTAGCCTAGCCTAGGGGAGCCTAAAGCCTAGGGGTGGCCTAGCCTGAAGGCTAGGGGAGCCCTAGCCTTAGCCTAGGGGAGCCTAAAGCCTAGGGGTGCCCTATCCTGAAGGCTAGGGGAGCCCTAGCCTTAGCCTAGGGGAGCCCTAACCTTAGCCGAGGGGAGCCTAAAGCCTAGGGGTGCCCTAGCCTGAAGGCTAGGGGAGCCCTAGCCTTAGCCGAGGGGAGCCTAAAGCCTAGGGCTGCCCTAATCTGAAGGCTAGGGGAGCCCTCGCCTCAGCCGAGGGGAGCCTAAAGCCTAGGGGTGCCCTAGCCTGAAGGCTAGGGGAGCCCTAGCCTTAGCCGAGGGGAGCCTAAAGCCTAGGGGTGCCCTAGCCTGAAGGCTAGGGGAGCCCTAGCCTTAGCCGAGGGGAGCCTAAAGCCTTGGGGTGCCCTAACCTGAAGGCTAGGGGAGCCCTAGCCTTAGCCGAGGGGAGCCCTAGCCTAAAGCCGAGGGGTGCCCTCGCCTGAAGGCTAGGGGAGCCCTAGCCTTAGCCTAGGGGAGCCCTAGCCTAAAGCCGAGGGGTGCCCTCGCCTGAAGGCTAGGGGAGCCCTAGCCTTAGCCTAGGGGAGCCTAAAGCCTAGGTGTGCCCTAGCCTGAAGGCTAGGGGAGCCCTAGCCTTAGCCTAGGGGAGCCTAAAGCCTAGGGGTGCCCTAGGCTGAAGGCTAGGGGAGCCCTAGCCTTAGCCTAGGGGAGCCTAAAGCCTAGGGGTGCCCTAGCCTGAAGGCTAGGGGAGCCCTAGCCTTAGCCTAGGGGAGCCTAAAGCCTAGGGGTGCCCTAGCCTGAAGGCTAGGGGAGCCCTAGCCTTAGCCTAGGGGAGAATAAAGCTTAATGGTGCCCTAGCCTGAAGGCTAGGGGAGCCCTAGCCTTAGCCTAGGGGAGCCTAAAGCCTAGGGGTGCCCTAGCCTGAAGGCTAGGGGAGCCCTAGCCTTAGCCTAGGGGAGCCTAAAGCCTAGGGGTGCCCTAGCCTGAAGGCTAGGGGAGCCCTAGCCTTAGCCTAGGGGAGCCTAAAGCCTAGCGGTGCCCTAGCCTGAAGGCTAGGGGAGCCCTAGCCTTAGCCTAGGGGAGCCCTAGCCTAAAGCCTAGGGGTGCCCTAGCCTGAAGGCTAGGGGAGCCCTAGACTTAGCCTAGGGGAGCCTAAAGCCTAGGGGTGCCCTAGCCTGAAGGCTAGGGGAGCCCTAGCCTTAGCCTAGGTGAGCCCTAGCCTAAAGCCTAGGGGTGCCCTAGCCTGAAGGCTAGGGGAGCCCTAGCCTTAGCCTAGGGGAGCCCTAGCCTAAAGCCTAGGGGTGCCCTAGTCTGAAGGCTAGGGGAGCCCTAGCCTTAGCCTAGGGGAGCCTAAAGCCTAGGGGTGCCCTAGCCTGAAGGCTAGGGAAGCCCTAGCCTTAGCCTAGGGGAGCCCTAGCCTAAAGCCTAGGGGTGCCCTAGCCTGAAGGCTAGGGGAGCCCTAGCCTTAGCCTAGGGGAGCCTAAAGCCTAGGGGTGCCCTAGCCTGAAGGCTAGGGGAGCCCTAGCCTTAGCCTAGGGGAGCCCTAGCCTAAAGCCAAGGGGTTCCCTAGCCTGAAGGCTAGGGGAGGCCTAGCCTTAGCCTAGGGGAGCCTAAAGCCTAACGGTGCCCTAGCCTGAAGGGTAGGGGAGCCCTAGCCTTAGCCTAGGGGAGCCCTAGCCTTAGCCTAGGGGAGCCCTAGCCTTAGCCTAGGGGAGCCTAAAGCCTAGGGGTGCCCTAGCCTGAAGGCTAGGGGAGCCCTAGCCTTAGCCTAGGGGAGCCTAAAGCCTAGGGGTGCCCTCGCCTGAAGGCTAGGGGAGCCCTAGCCTTAGCCTAGGGGAGCCTAAAGCCTAGGGGTGCCCTCGCCTGAAGGCTAGGGGAGCCCTAGCCTTAGCCTAGGGGAGCCTAAAGCCTAGGGGTGCCCTCGCCTGAAGGCTAGGGGAGCCCTAGCCTTAGCCTAGGGGAGCCTAAAGCCTAGGGGTGCCCTCGCCTGAAGGCTAGGGGAGCCCTAGCCTTAGCCAAGGGGAGCCTAAAGCCTAGGGGTGCCCTCGCCTGAAGGCTAGGGGAGCCCTAGCCTAAGCCTAGGGGAGCCTAAAGCCTAGGGGTGCCCTCGCCTGAAGGCTAGGGGAGCCCTAGCCTTAGCCTAGGGGAGCCTAAAGCCTAGGGGTGCCCTCGCCTGAAGGCTAGGGAAGCCCTAGCCTTAGCCTAGGGGAGCCTAAAGCCTAGGGGTGCCCTCGCCTGAAGGCTAGGGGAGCCCTAGCCTTAGCCTAGGGGTGCCCTCGCCTAAAGCCTAGGGGTGCCCTCGCCTGAAGGCTAGGGGAGCCCTAGCCTTAGCCTAGGGGAGCCCTAGCCTAAAGCATAGGGGTGCCCTCGCCTGAAGGCTAGGGGAGCCCTAGCCTTAGCCTAGGGGAGCCCTAGCCTAAAGCCTAGGGGTGCCCTAGCCTGAAGGCTAGGGGAGCCCTAGCCTTAGCCTAGGGGAGACCTAGCCTAAAGCCTAGGGGTGCCCTAGCCTGAAGGCTAGGGGAGCCCTAGCCTTAGCCTAGGGGAGCCTAAAGCCTAGGGGTGCATTCGCCTGAAGGCTAGGGGAGCCCTAGCCTTAGCCTAGGGGAGCCTAAAGCCTAGGGGTGCCCTCGCCTGAAGGCTAGGGGAGCCCTAGCCTTAGCCAAGGGGAGCCTAAAGCCTAGGGGTGCCCTCGCCTGAAGGCTAGGGGAGCCCTAGCCTAGCCTAGGGGAGCCTAAAGCCTAGGGGTGCCCTCGCCTGAAGGCTAGGGGAGCCCTAGCCTTAGCCTAGGGGAGCCTAAAGCCTAGGGGTGCCCTCGCCTGAAGGCTAGGGGAGCCCTAGCCTTAGCCTAGGGGAGCCTAAAGCCTAGGGGTGCCCTCGCCTGAAGGCTAGGGGAGCCCTAGCCTTAGCCTAGGGGAGCCCTAGCCTAAAGCCTAGGGGTGCCCTCGCCTGAAGGCTAGGGGAGCCCTAGCCTTAGCCTAGGGGAGCCCTAGCCTAAAGCCTAGGGGTGCCCTCGCCTGAAGGCTAGGGGAGCCCTAGCCTTAGCCTAGGGGAGCCCTAGCCTAAAGCCTAGGGGTGCCCTCGCCTGAAGGCTAGGGGAGCCCTAGCCTTAGCCTAGGGGAGCCCTAGCCTAAAGCCTAGGGGTGCCCTCGCCTGAAGGCTAAGGGAGCCCTAGCCTTAGCCTAGGGGAGCCCTAGCCTAAAGCCTAGGGGTGCCCTAGCCTGAAGGCTAGGGGAGCCCTTGCCTTAGCCTAGGGGAGCCCTAGCCTAAAGCCTAGGGGTGCCCTAGCCTGAAGGCTAGGGGAGCCCTAGCCTTAGCCTAGGGGAGCCCTAGCCTAAAGCCTAGGGGAGCCCTAGCCTGAAGGCTAGGGGAGCCCTAGCCTTAGCCTAGGGGAGCCTAAAGCCTAGGGGTGCCCTATCCTGAAGGCTAGGGGAGCCCTAGCCTTAGCCTAGGGGAGCCTAAAGCCTAGGGGTGCCCTAGCCTGAAGGCTAGGGGAGCCCTAGCCTTAGCCTAGGGGAGCCTAAAGCCTAGGGGTGCCCTAGCATGAAGGCTAGGGGAGCCCTAGCCTTAGCCTAGGGGAGCCTAAAGCCTAGGGGTGCCCTAGCCTGAAGGCTAGGGGAGCCCTAGCCTTAGCCTAGGGGAGCCTAAAGCCTAGGGCTGCCCTAGCCTGAAGGCTAGGGGAGCCCTAGCCTTAGCCTAGGGGAGCCTAAAGCCTAGGGGTGCCCTAGCCTGAAGGCTAGGGGAGCCCTAGCCTTAGCCTAGGGGAGCCTAAAGCCTAGGGGTGCCCTAGCCTGAAGGCTAGGGGAGCCCTAGCCTTAGCCTAGGGGAGCCTAAAGTCTAGGGGTGCCCTAGCCTGAAGGCTAGGGGAGCCCTAGCCTTAGCCTAGGGGAGCCTAAAGCCTAGGGGTGCCCTAGCCTGAAGGCTAGGGGAGCCCTAGCCTTAGCCTAGGGGAGCCCTAGCCTAAAGCCTAGGGGTGCCCTAGCCTGAAGGCTAGGGGAGCCCTAGCCTTAGCCTAGGGGAGCCTAAAGCCTAGGGGTGCCCTAGCCTGAAGGCTAGGGGAGCCCTAGACTTAGCCTAGGGAATCCCTAGCCTAAAGCCTAGCGGTGCCCTAGCCTGAAGGCTAGGGGAGCCCTAGCCTTAGCCTAGGGGAGCCTAAAGCCTAGGGGTGCCCTAGCCTGAAGGCTAGGGTAGCCCTAGCCTTAGCCTAGGGGAGCCCTAGCCTAAAGCCTAGGGGTGCCCTAGCCTGAAGGCTAGGGGAGCCCTAGCCTTAGCCTAGGTGAGCCTAAAGCCTAGGGGTGCCCTAGCCTGAAGGCTAGGGGCCCGTAGCCTCAGCCTAGGGGAGCCCTAGCCTAAAGCCTAGGGGTGCCCTAGCCTGAAGGCTAGGGGAGCCCTAGCCTTAGCCTAGGGGAGCCTAAAGCCTAGGGGTGCCCTAGCCTGAAGGCTAGGGGAGCCCTAGACTTAGCCTAGGGAAGCCCTAGCCTAAAGCCTAGCGGTGCCCTAGCCTGAAGGCTAGGGGAGCCCTAGCCTTAGCCTAGGGGAGCCTAAAGCCTAGGGGTGCCCTAGCCTGAAGGCTAGTGGAGCCCTAGCCTTAGCCTAGGGGAGCCCTAGCCTAAAGCCTAGGGGTGCCCTAGCCTGAAGGCTAGGGGAGCCCTAGCCTTAGCCTAGGGGAGCCTAAAGCCTAGGGGTGCCCTAGCCTGAAGGCTAGGGGAGCCCTAGACTTAGCCTAGGGAATCCCTAGCCTAAAGCCTAGCGGTGCCCTAGCCTGAAGGCTAGGGGAGCCCTAGCCTTAGCCTAGGGGAGCCTAAAGCCTAGGGATGCCCTAGCCTGAAGGCTAGGGTAGCCCTAGTCTTAGCCTAGGGGAGCCCTAGCCTAAAGCCTAGGGGTGCCCTAGCCTGAAGGCTAGGGGAGCCCTAGCCTTAGCCTAGGTGAGCCTAAAGCCTAGGGGTGCCCTAGCCTGAAGGCTAGGGGCCCGTAGCCTCAGCCTAGGGGAGCCCTAGCCTAAAGCCTAGGGGTGCCCTAGCCTGAAGGCTAGGGGAGCCCTAGCCTTAGCCTAGGGGAGCCTAAAGCCTAGGGGTGCCCTAGCCTGAAGGCTAGGGGAGCCCTAGACTTAGCCTAGGGAAGCCCTAGCCTAAAGCCTAGCGGTGCCCTAGCCTGAAGGCTAGGGGAGCCCTAGCCTTAGCCTAGGGGAGCCTAAAGCCTAGGGGTGCCCTAGCCTGAAGGCTAGGGGAGCCCTAGCCTTAGCCTAGGGGAGCCCTAGCCTACAGCCTAGGGGTGCCCTAGCCTGAAGGCTAGGGGAGCCCTAGCCTTAGCCTAGGGGAGCCTAAATCCTAGGGGTGCCCTAGCCTGAAGGCTAGGGTAGCCCTAGTCTTAGCCTTGGGGAGTCCTAGCCTAAACCCTAGGGGTGCCCTAGCCTGAAGGCTAGGGGAGCCCTAGCCTTAGCCTAGGGGAGCCTAAAGCCTAGGGGTGCCATAGCCTGAAGGCTAGGGGAGCCCTAGCCTTAGCCTAGGGGAGCCCTAGCCTAAAGCCTAGGGGTGCCCTATCCTGAAGGCTAGGGGAGCCCTAGCCTTAGCCTAGGGGAGGCTAAAGCCTAGGGGTGCCCTAGCCTGAAGGCTAGGGGAGCCCTAGCCTTAGTCTAGGGGAGCCCTAGCCTAAAGCCTAGGGGTGCCCTAGCCTGAAGGCTAGAGGAGCCCTAGCCTTAGCCTAGGGGAGCCCTAGCCTAAAGCCTAGGGGTGCCCTAGCCTGAAGGCTAGGGGAGCCCTAGCCTTAGCCTAGGGGAGCCTAAAGCCTAGGGGTGCCCTAGCTTGAAGGCTAGGGGAGCCCTAGCCTTAGCCTAGGGGAGCCCTAGCCTAAAGCCAAGGGGTGCCCTAGCCTGAAGGCTAGGGGAGCCCTAGCCTTAGCCTAGGGGAGCCTAAAGCCTAGGGGTGCCCTAGCCTGAAGGCTAGGGGAGCCCTAGCCATGGCCTAGGGGAGCCTAAAGCCTAGGGGTGCCCTAGCCTAAAGCCAAGGGGTGCCCTAGCCTGAAGGCTATGGGAGCCCTAGCCTTAGCCTAGGGGAGCCTAAAGCCTAGGCGTGCCCTAGCCTGAAGGCTAGGCGAGCCCGAGCCTTAGCCTAGGGGAGCCCTAGCCTAAAGCCTAGGTGTGCCCTAGCCTAAAGGCCAGGGGAGCCCTAGCCTTGGCCTAGGGGAGCCTAAAGCCTAGGGGTGCCCTAGCCTGAAGGCGAGGGGAGCCCTAGCCTTAGCCTAGGGGAGCCCTAGCCTAAAGCCTAGGGGTGCCAGAGCCTGAAGGCTAGGGGAGCCCTAGCCTTAGCCTAGGGGAGCCTAAAGCCTAGGGGTGCCCTAGCCTGAAGGCTAGGGTAGCCCTAGCCTTAGCCTAGAGGAGCCCAAGCCTAAAGCCTAGGGGTGCCCTAGCCTGAAGGCTAGGGGAGCCCTAGCCTTAGCCTAGGGGAGCCTAAAGCCTAGGGGTGCCATAGCCTGAAGGCTAGGGACCTGTAGCCTTAGCCTAGGGGAGCCCTAGCCTAAAGCCTAGGGGTGCCCTAGCCTGGAGGCTAGGGGAGCCCTAGCCTTAGCCTAGGGGAGCCTAAAGCCTAGGGGTGCCCTAGCCTGAAGGCTAGGGGAGCCCTAGACTTAGCCTAGGGGAGCCCTAGCCTAAAGCCTAGGGGTGCCCTAGCCTGAAGGCTAGGGGAGCCCTAGCCTTGGCCTAGGGGAGCCTAAAGCCTAGGGGTGCCCTACCCTGAAGGCTAGGGGAGCCCTAGTCTTAGCATTGGGGAGTCCTAGCCTAAAGCCTAGGGGTGCCGTAGCCTGAAGGCTAGGGGAGCCCTAGCCTTAGCCTAGGGGAGCCTAAAGCCCAGGGGTGCCCTAGCCTGAAGGCTAGGGGAGCCCTAGCCTTAGCCTAGGGGAGCCCTAGCCTAAAGCCTAGGGGTGCCTAGCCTGAAGGCTAGGGGAGCCCTAGCCTTGGCCTAGGGGAGCCTAAAGCCTAGGGGTGCCCTAGCCTGAAGACTAGGGGAGCCCTAGCCTTAGCCTAGGGGAGCCCTAGCCTAAAGCTTAGGGGTGCCCTAGCCTGAAGGCTAGGGGAGCCCTAGCCTTAGCCTAGGGGAGCCTAAAGCCAGGGGAGCAGTAGCCTTAGCCTAGAGGAGCCCTAGCCTAAAGCCTAGGGGTGCCCTAGCCTGAAGGCTAGGGGAGCCCTAGCCTTAGCCTAGGGGAGCCTAAAACCTAGGGGTGCCCTAGCCTGAAGGCTAGGGGAGCCCTAGCCTTAGCCTAGGGGAGCCCTAGCCTAAAGCCTAGGGGTGCCCTAGCCTGAAGGCTAGGGGAGCCCTAGCCTTAGCCTAGGGGAGCCCTAGCCTTAGCCTAGGGGAGCCTAAAGCCTAGGGGTGCCCTAGCCTGAAGGCTAGGGGAGCCCTAGCCTTAGCCTAGGGGAGCTTAAAGCCTAGGGATGCCCTAGCCCCTAGCCTTAGCCTAGGGGAGCCCTAGCCTTAGCCTAGGGGAGCCTAAAGCCTCGGGGTGCCCTAGCCTGAAGGCTAGGGGAGCCCTAGCCTTAGCCTAGGGGAGCCCTAGCCTTAGCCTAGGGGAGCCTAAAGCCTAGGGGTGCCCTAGCCTGAAGGCTAGGGGAGCCCTAGCCTTAGCCTAGGGGAGCCCTAGCCTTAGCCTAGGGGAGCCTAAAGCCTAGGGGTGCCCTCGCCTGAAGGCTAGGGGAGCCCTAGCCTTAGCCTAGGGGAGCCTAAAGCCTAGGGGTGCCCTAGCCTGAAGGCTAGGGGAGCCCTAGCCTTAGCCTAGGGGAGCCCTAGCCTAGCCTAGGGGAGCCTAAAGCCTAGGGGTGTCCTAGCCTGAAGGCTAGGGGAGCCCTAGCCTTAGCCTAGGGGAGCCTAAAGCCTAGGGGTGCCCTAGCCTGAAGGCTAGGGGAGCCCTAGCCTTAGCCTAGGGGAGCCCTAACCTTAGCCGAGGGGAGCCTAAAGCCTAGGCGTGCCCTAGCCTGAAGGCTAGGGGAGCCCTCGCCTTAGCCGAGGGGAGCCTAAAGCCTAGGGCTGCCGAAGCCTGAAGGCTAGGGGAGCCCTCGCCTTAGCCGAGGGGAGCCTAAAGCCTAGGGGTGCCCTAGCCTGAAGACTAGGGGAGCCCTAGCCTTAGCCGAGAGGAGCCTAAAGCCTAGTGGTGCCCTAGCCTGAAGGCTAGGGGAGCCCTAGCCTTAGCCGAGGGGAGCCTAAAGCCTAGGGGTGCCCTAGCCTGAAGGCTAGGGTAGCCCTAGCCTTAGCCGAGGGGAGCCTAAAGCCTTGGGGTGCCCTAACCTGAAGGCTAGGGGAGCCCTAGCCTTAGCCGAGGGGAGCCCTAGCCTAAAGCCGAGGGGTGCCCTCGCCTGAAGGCTAGGGGAGCCCTAGCCTTAGCCTAGGGGAGCCCTAGCCTAAAGCCGAGGGGTGCCCTCGCCTGAAGGCTAGGGGAGCCCTAGCCTTAGCCTAGTGGAGCCTAAAGCCTAGGGGTGCCCTAGCCTGAAGGCTAGGGGAGCCCTAGCCTTAGCCTAGGGGAGCCTAAAGCCTAATGGTGCCCTAGCCTGAAGGCTAGGGGAGCCCTAGCCTTAGCCTAGGGGAACCTAAAGCCTAGGGGTGCCCTAGCCTGAAGGCTAGGGGAGCCCTAGCCTTAGCCTAGGGGAGCCTAAAGCCTAGGGGTGCCCTAGCCTGAAGGCTAGGGGAGCCCTAGCCTTAGCCTAGGGGAGCCTAAAGCCTAGGGGTGCCCTAGCCTGAAGGCTAGGGGAGCCCTAGCCTTAGCCTAGGGGAGCCCTAGCCTAAAGCCTAGGGGTGCCCTAGCCTGAAGGCTAGGGGAGCCCTAGCCTTAGCCTAGGGGAGCCTAAAGCCTAGGGGTGCCCTAGCCTGAAGGCTAGGGGAGCCCTAGCCTTAGCCTAGGTGAGCCCTAGCCTAAAGCCTAGGGCTGCCCTAGCCTGAAGGCTAGGGGAGCCCTAGCCTTAGCCTAGGGGAGCCCTAGCCTAAAGCCTAGGGGTGCCCTAGTCTGAAGGCTAGGGGAGCCCTAGCCTTAGCCTAGGGGAGCCTAAAGCCTAGGGGTGCCCTAGCCTGAAGGCTAGGGGAGCCCTAGCCTTAGCCTAGGGGTGCCCTAGCCTAAAGCCTAGGGGTACCCTAGCCTGAAGGCTAGGGGAGCCCTAGCCTTAGCCTAGGGGAGCCTAAAGCCTAGGGGTGCCCTAGCCTGAAGGCTAGGGGAGCCCTAGCCTTAGCCTAGGGGAGCCGTAGCCTAAAGCCTAGGGGTGCCCTAGCCTGAAGGCTAGGGGAGGCCTAGCCTTAGCCTAGGGGAGCCTAAAGCCTAGCGGTGCCCTAGCCTGAAGGCTAGGGGAGCCCTAGCCTTAGCCGAGGGGAGCCTAAAGACTAGGGCTGCCCTAGCCTGAAGGCTAGGGGAGCCCTCGCCTTAGCCGAGGGGAGCCTAAAGCCTAGGGGTGCCCTAGCCTGAAGGCTAGGGGAGCCCTAGCCTTAGCCGAGAGGAGCCTAAAGCCTAGGGGTGCCCTAGCCTGAAGGCTAGGGGAGCCCTAGCCTTAGCCGAGGGGAGCCTAAAGCCTAGGGGTGCCCTAGCCTGAGGGCTAGGGGAGCCCTAGCCTTAGCCGAGGGGAGCCTAAAGCCTTGGGGTGCCCTAACCTGAAGGCTAGGGGAGCCCTAGCCTTAGCTGAGGGGAGCCCTAGCCTAAAGCCGAGGGGTGCCCTCGCCTGAAGGCTAGGGGAGCCCTAGCCTTAGCCTAGGGGAGCCCTAGCCTAAAGCCGAGGGGTGCCCTCGCCTGAAGGCTAGGGGAGCCCTAGCCTTAGCCTAGGGGAGCCTAAAGCCTAGGGGTGCCCTAGCCTGAAGGCTAGGGGAGCCCTAGCCTTAGCCTAGGGGAGCCTAAAGCCTAGGGGTGCCCTAGCCTGAAGGCTAGGGGAGCCCTAGCCTTAGCCTAGGGGAGCCTAAAGCCTAGGGGTGCCCTAGCCTGAAGGCTAGGGGAGCCCTAGCCTTAGCCTAGGGGAGAATAAAGCTTAATGGTGCCCTAGCCTGAAGGCTAGGGGAGCCCTAGCCTTAGCCTAGGGGAGAATAAAGCTTAATGGTGCCCTAGCCTGAAGGCTAGGGGAGCCCTAGCCTTAGCCTAGGGGAGCCTAAAGCCTAGGGGTGCCCTAGCCTGAAGGCTAGGGGAGCCCTAGCCTTAGCCTAGGGGAGCCTAAAGCCTAGGGGTGCCCTAGCCTGAAGGCTAGGGGAGCCCTAGCCTTAGCCTAGGGGAGCCTAAAGCCTAGCGGTGCCCTAGCCTGAAGGCTAGGGGAGCCCTAGCCTTAGCCTAGGGGAGCCCTAGCCTAAAGCCTAGGGGTGCCCTAGCCTGAAGGCTAGGGGAGCCCTAGCCTTAGCCTAGGGGAGCCTAAAGCCTAGGGGTGCCCTAGCCTGAAGGCTAGGGGAGCCCTAGCCTTAGCTTGGGTGAGCCCTAGCCTAAAGCCTAGGGGTGCCCTAGCATGAAGGCTAGGGGAGCCCTAGCCTTAGCCTAGGGGAGCCCTAGCCTAAAGCCTAGGGGTGCCCTAGTCTGAAGGCTAGGGGAGCCCTAGCCTTAGCCTAGGGGAGCCTAAAGCCTAGGGGTGCCCTAGCCTGAAGGCTAGGGGAGCCCTAGCCTTAGCCTAGTGGAGCCTAAAGCCTAGGGGTGCCCTAGCCTGAAGGCTAGGGGAGCCCTAGCCTTAGCCTAGGGGAGCCCTAGCCTAAAGCCTAGGGGTGCCCTAGCCTGAAGGCTAGGGGAGGCCTAGCCTTAGCCTAGGGGAGCCTAAAGCCTAGCGGTGCCCTAGCCTGAAGGGTAGGGGAGCCCTAGCCTTAGCCTAGGGGAGCCCTAGCCTTAGCCTAGGGGAGTCCTAGCCTTAGCCTAGGGGAGCCTAAAGCCTAGGGGTGCCCTCGCCTGAAGGCTAGGGGAGCCCTAGCCTTAGCCTAGGGGAGCCTAAAGCCTAGGGGTGCCCTCGCCTGAAGGCTAGGGAAGCCCTAGCCTTAGACTAGGGGAGCCTAAAGCCTAGGGGTGCAATCGCCTGAAGGCTAGGGGAGCCCTAGCCTTAGCCTAGGGGTGCCCTCGCCTGAAGGCTAGGGGAGCCCTAGCCTTAGCCTAGGGGAGACCTAGCCTAAAGCCTAGGGGTGCCCTCGCCTGAAGGCTAGGGGAGCCCTAGCCTTAGCCTAGGGGAGCCTAAAGCCTAGGGGTGCCCTCGCCTGAAGGCTAGGGGAGCCCTAGCCTTAGCCTAGGGGAGCCTAAAGCCTAGGGGTGCCCTCGCCTGAAGGCTAGGGGAGCCCTAGCCTTAGCCAAGGGGAGCCTAAAGCCTAGGGGTGCCCTCGCCTGAAGGCTAGGGGAGCCCTAGCCTAGCCTAGGGTAGCCTAAAGCCTAGGGGTGCCCTCGCCTGAAGGCTAGGGGAGCCCTAGCCTTAGCCTAGGGGAGCCTAAAGCCTAGGGCTGCCCTAGCCTGAAGGCTAGGGGAGCCCTAGCCTTAGCCTAGGGGAGCCCTAGCCTAAAGCCTAGGGGTGCCCTAGTCTGAAGGCTAGGGGAGCCCTAGCCTTAGCCTAGGGGAGACTAAAGCCTAGGGGTGCCCTAGCCTGAAGGCTAGGGGAGCCCTAGCCTTTGCCTAGGGATGCCCTAGCCTAAAGCCTAGGGGTGCCCTAGCCTGAAGGCTAGGGGAGCCCTAGCCTTAGCCTAGGGGAGCCTAAAGCCTAGGGGTGCCCTAGCCTGAAGGCTAGGGGAGCCCTAGCCTTAGCCTAGGGGAGCCGTAGCCTAAAGCCTAGGGGTGCCCTAGCCTGAAGGCTAGGGGAGGCCTAGCCTTAGCTTAGGGGAGCCTAAAGCCTAGCGGTGCCCTAGCCTGAAGGCTAGGGGAGCCCTAGCCTTAGCCGAGGGGAGCCTAAAGCCTAGGGCTGCCCTAGCCTGAAGGCTAGGGGAGCCCTCGCCTTAGCCGAGGGGAGCCTAAAGCCTAGGGGTGCCCTAGCCTGAAGGCTAGGGGAGCCCTAGCCTTAGCCGAGAGGAGCCTAAAGCCTAGGGGTGCCCTAGCCTGAAGGCTAGGGGAGCCCTAGCCTTAGCCGAGGGGAGCCTAAAGCCTAGGGGTGCCCTAGCCTGAAGGCTAGGGGAGCCCTAGCCTTAGCCGAGGGGAGCCTAAAGCCTTGGGGTGCCCTAACCTGAAGGCTAGGGGAGCCCTAGCCTTAGCCGAGGGGAGCCCTAGCCTAAAGCCGAGGGGTGCCCTCGCCTGAAGGCTAGGGGAGCCCTAGCCTTAGCCTAGGGGAGCCCTAGCCTAAAGCCGAGGGGTGCCCTCGCCTGAAGGCTAGGGGAGCCCTAGCCTTAGCCTAGGGGAGCCTAAAGCCTAGGGGTGCCCTAGCCTGAAGGCTAGGGGAGCCCTAGCCTTAGCCTAGGGGAGCCTAAAGCCTAGGGGTACCCTAGCCTGAAGGCTAGGGGAGCCCTAGCCTTAGCCTAGGGGAGCCTAAAGCCTAGGGGTGCCCTAGCCTGAAGGCTAGGGGAGCCCTAGCCTTAGCCTAGGGGAGAATAAAGCCTAGGGGTGCCCTAGCCTGAAGGCTAGGGGAGCCCTAGCCTTAGCCTAGGGGAGCCTAAAGCCTAGCGGTGCCCTAGCCTGAAGGCTAGGGGAGCCCTAGCCTTAGCCTAGGGGAGCCCTAGCCTAAAGCCTAGGGGTGCCTTAGCCTGAAGGCTAGGGGAGCCCTAGCCTTAGCCTAGGGGAGCCTAAAGCCTAGGGGTGCCCTAGCCTGAAGGCTAGGGGAGCCCTAGCCTTAGCCTAGGTGAGCCCTAGCCTAAAGCCTAGGGGTGCCCTAGCATGAAGGCTAGGGGAGCCCTAGCCTTAGCCTAGGGGAGCCCTAGCCTAAAGCCTAGGGGTGCCCTAGTCTGAAGGCTAGGGGAGCCCTAGCCTTAGCCTAGGGGAGCCTAAAGCCTAGGGGTGCCCTAGCCTGAAGGCTAGGGGAGCCCTAGCCTTAGCCTAGGGGAGCCCTAGCCTAAAGCCTAGGGGTGCCCTAGCCTGAAGGCTAGGGGAGCCCTAGCCTTAGCCTAGGGGAGCCTAAAGCCTAGGGGTGCCCTAGCCTGAAGGCTAGGGGAGCCCTAGCCTTAGCCTAGGGGAGCCCTAGCCTAAAGCCTAGGGGTGCCCTAGCCTGAAGGCTAGGGGAGGCCTAGCCTTAGCCTAGGGGAGCCTAAAGCCTAGCGGTGCCCTAGCCTGAAGGGTAGGGGAGCCCTAGCCTTAGCCTAGGGGAGCCCTAGCCTTAGCCTAGGGGAGCCTAAAGCCTAGGGGTGCCCTAGCCTGAAGGCTAGGGGAGCCCTAGCCTTAGCCTAGGGGAGCCTAAAGCCTAGGGGTGCCCTCGCCTGAAGGCCAGGGGAGCCCTAGCCTTAGCCTAGGGGAGCCTAATGCCTAGGGGTGCCCTCGCCTGAAGGCTAGGGGAGCCCTAGCCTTAGCCTAGGGGAGCCTAAAGCCTAGGGGTGCCCTCGCCTGAAGGCTAGGGGAGCCCTAGCCTTAGCCTAGGGGAGCGTAAAGCCTAGGGGTGCCCTCGCCTGAAGGCTAGGGGAGCCCTAGCCTTAGCCAAGGGGAGCCTAAAGCCTAGGGGTGCCCTCGCCTGAAGGCTAGGGGAGCCCTAGCCTAAGCCTAGGGGAGCCTAAAGCCTAGGGGTGCCCTCGCCTGAAGGCTAGGGGAGCCCTAGCCTTAGCCTAGGGGAGCCTAAAGCCTAGGGGTGCCCTCGCCTGAAGGCTAGGGAAGCCCTAGCCTTAGCCTAGGGGAGCCTAAAGCCTAGGGGTGCAATCGCCTGAAGGCTAGGGGAGCCCTAGCCTTAGTCTAGGGGTGCCCTAGCCTAAAGCCTAGGGGTGCCCTCGCCTGAAGGCTAGGGGAGCCCTAGCCTTAGCCTAGGGGAGACCTAGCCTAAAGCCTAGGGGTGCCCTCGCCTGAAGGCTAGGGGAGCCCTAGCCTTAGCCTAGGGGAGCCTAAAGCCTAGGGGTGCCCTCGCCTGAAGGCTAGGGGAGCCCTAGCCTTAGCCTAGGGGAGCCTAAAGCCTAGGGGTGCCCTCGCCTGAAGGCTAGGGGAGCCCTAGCCTTAGCCAAGGGGAGCCTAAAGCCTAGGGGTGCCCTCGCCTGAAGGCTAGGGGAGCCCTAGCCTAGCCTAGGGGAGCCTAAAGCCTAGGGGTGCCCTCGCCTGAAGGCTAGGGGAGCCCTAGCCTTAGCCTAGGGGAGCCTAAAGCCTAGGGGTGCCCTCGCCTGAAGGCTAGGGGAGCCCTAGCCTTAGCCTAGGGGAGCCTAAAGCCTAGGGGTGCCCTCGCCTGAAGGCTAGGGGAGCCCTAGCCTTAGCCTAGGGGAGCGCTAGCCTAAAGCCTAGGGGTGCCCTCGCCTGAAGGCTAGGGGAGCCCTAGCCTTAGCCTAGGGGAGCCCTAGCCTAAAGCCTAGGGGTGCCCTCGCCTGAAGGCTAGGGGAGCCCTAGCCTTAGCCTAGGGGAGCCCTAGCCTAAAGCCTAGGGGTGCCCTCGCCTGAAGGCTAGGGGAGCCCTAGCCTTAGCCTAGGGGAGCCCTAGCCTAAAGCCTAGGGGTGCCCTAGCCTGAAGGCTAGGGGAGCCCTAGCCTTAGCCTAGGGGATCCCTAGCCTAAAGCCTAGGGGTGCCCTAGCCTGAAGGCTAGGGGAGCCCTAGCCTTAGCCTAGGGGAGCCCTAGCCTAAAGCCTAGGGGTGCCCTAGCCTGAAGGCTAAGGGAGCCCTAGCCTTAGCCTAGGGGAGCCCTAGCCTAAAGACTAGGGGTGCCCTAGCCTGAAGGCTAGGGGAGACCCAGCCTTAGCCTAGGGGAGCCCTAGCCTAAAGCCTAGGGGTGCCCTAGCCTGAAGGCTAGGGGAGCCCTAGCGTTAGCCTAGGGGAGCCCTAGCCTAAAGCCTAGGGGTGCCCTAGCCTGAAGGCTAGGGGAGCCCTAGCCTTAGCCTAGGGGAGCCTAAAGCCTAGGGGTGCCCTAGCCTGAAGGCTAGGGGAGCCCTAGCCTTAGCCTAGGGGAGCCTAAAGCCTAGGGGTGCCCTAGCCTGAAGGCTAGGGGAGCCCTAGCCTTAGCCTAGGGGAGCCTAAAGCCTAGGGGTGCCCTATCCTGAAGGCTAGGGGAGCCCTAGCCTTAGCCTAGGGGAGCCTAAAGCCTAGGGGTGCCCTAGCCTGAAGGCTAGGGGAGCCCTCGCCTTAGCCTAGGGGAGCCTAAAGCCTAGGGGTGCCCTAGCCTGAAGGCTAGGGGAGCTCTAGCCTTAGCCTAGGGGAGCCTAAAGCCTAGGGCTGCCCTAGCCTGAAGGCTAGGGGAGCCCTAGCCTTAGCCTAGGGGAGCCTAAAGCCTAGGGGTGCCCTCGCCTGAAGGCTAGGGGAGCCCTAGCCTTAGCCTAGGGCAGCCTAAAGCCTAGGGGTGCCCTCGCCTGAAGGCTAGGGGAGCCCTAGCCTTAGCCTAGGGGAGCCTAAAGTCTAGGGGTGCCCTAGCCTGAAGGCTAGGGGAGCCCTAGCCTTAGCCTAGGTGAGCCTAAAGCCTAGGGGTGCCCTAGCCTGAAGGCTAGGGGAGCCCTAGCCTTAGCCTAGGGGAGCCCTAGCCTAAAGCCTAGGGGTGCCCTAGCCTGAAGGCTAGGGGAGCCCTAGCCTTAGCCTAGGGGAGCCTAAAGCCTAGGGGTGCCCTAGCCTGAATGCTAGGGGAGCCCTAGACTTAGCCTAGGGAATCCCTAGCCTAAAGCCTAGCGGTGCCCTAGCCTGAAGGCTAGGGGAGCCCTAGCCTTAGCCTAGGGGAACCTAAAGCCTAGGGGTGCCCTAGCCTGAAGGCTAGGTTAGCCCTAGCCTTAGCCTAGGGGAGCCCTAGCCTAAAGCCTAGGGGTGCCCTAGCCTGAAGGCTAGGGGAGCCCTAGCCTTAGCCTAGGTGAGCCTAAAGCCTAGGGGTGCCCTAGCCTGAAGGCTAGGGGCCCGTAGCCTCAGCCTAGGGGAGCCCTAGCCTAAAGCCTAGGGGTGCCCTAGCCTGAAGGCTAGGGGAGCCCTAGCCTTAGCCTAGGGGAGCCTAAAGCCTAGGGGTGCCCTAGCCTGAAGGCTAGGGGAGCCCTAGACTTAGCCTAGGGAAGCCCTAGCCTAAAGCCTAGCGGTGCCCTAGCCTGAAGGCTAGGGCATCCCTAGCCTTAGCCTAGGGGAGCTAAAGCCTAGGGGTGCCCTAGCCTGAAGGCTAGGGGAGCCCTAGCCTTAGCCTAGGGGAGCCCTAGCCTACAGCCTAGGGGTGCCCTAGCCTGAAGGCTAGGGGAGCCCTAGCCTTAGCCTAGGGGAGCCTAAAGCCTAGGGGTGCCCTAGCCTGAAGGCTAGGGTAGCCCTAGTCTTAGCCTTGGGGAGTCCTAGCCTAAAGCCTAGGGGTGCCCTAGCCTGAAGGCTAGGGGAGCCCTAGCCTTAGCCTAGGGGAGCCTAAAGCCTAGGGGTGCCATAGCCTGAAGGCTAGGGGAGCCCTAGCCTTAGCCTAGGGGAGCCCTAGCCTAAAGCCTAGGGGTGCCCTATCCTGAAGGCTAGGGGAGCCCTAGCCTTAGCCTAGGGGAGGCTAAAGCCTAGGGGTGCTCTAGCCTGAAGGCTAGGGGAGCCCTAGCCTTAGCCTAGGGGAGCCCTGGCCTAAAGCCTAGGGGTGCCCTAGCCTGAAGGCTAGGGGTGCCCTAGCCTTAGCCTAGGGGAGCCTAAAGCCTAGGGGTGCCCTAGCCTGAAGGCTAGGGGAGCCCTAGCCTTAGTCTAGGGGAGCCCTAGCCTAAAGCCTAGGGGTGCCCTAGCCTGAAGGCTAGAGGAGCCCTAGCCTTAGCATAGGGGAGCCCTAGCCTAAAGCCTAGGGGTGCCCTAGCCTGAAGGCTAGGGGAGCCCTAGCCTTAGCCTAGGGGAGCCTAAAGCCTAGGGGTGCCCTAGCCTGAAGGCTAGGGGAACCCTAGCCTTAGCCTAGGGGAGCCCTAGCCTAAAGCCAAGGGGTGCCCTAGCCTGAAGGCTAGGGGAGCCCTAGCCTTAGCCTAGGGGAGCCTAAAGCCTAGGGGTGCCCTAGCCTGAAGGCTAGGGGAGCCCTAGCCTTGGCCTAGGGGAGCCTAAAGCCTAGGGGTACCCTAGCCTAAAGCCAAGGGGTGCCCTAGCCTGAAGGCTATGGGAGCCCTAGCCTTAGCCTAGGGGAGCCTAAAGCCTAGGGGTGCCCTAGCCTGAAGGCTAGGGGAGCCCTAGCCTTAGCCTAGGGGAGCCCTAGCCTAAAGCCTAGGTGTGCCCTAGCCTAAAGGCCAGGGGAGCCCTAGCCTTGGCCTAGGGGAGCCTAAAGCCTAGGGGTGCCCTAGCCTGAAGGCTAGGGGAGCCCTAGCCTTAGCCTAGGGGAGCCCTAGCCTAAAGCCTAGGGGTGCCAGAGCCTGAAGGCTAGGGGAGCCCTAGCCTTAGCCTAGGGGAGCCTAAAGCCTAGGGGTGCCCTAGCTTGAAGGCTAGGGTAGCCCTAGCCTTAGCCTAGAGGAGCCCTAGCCTAAAGCCTAGGGGTGCCCTAGCCTGAAGGCTAGGGTAGCCCTAGCCTTAGCCTAGGGGAGCCTAAAGCCTAGTGGTGCCCTAGCCTGAAGGCTAGGGACCCGTAGCCTTAGCCTAGGGGAGCCCTAGCCTAAAGCCTAGGGGTGCCCTAGCCTGGAGGCTAGGGGAGCCCTAGCCTTAGCCTAGGGGAGCCTAAAGCCTAGGGGTGCCCTAGCCTGAAGGCTAGGGGAGCCCTAGACTTAGCCTAGGGGAGCCCTAGCCTAAAGCCTAGGGGTGCCCTAGCCTGAAGGCTAGGGGAGCCCTAGCCTTGGCCTAGGGGAGCCTAAAGCTTAGGGGGGCCCTAGCCTGAAGGCTAGGGGAGCCCTAGCCTTAGCCTAGGGGAGCCCTAGCCTAAAGCCTAGGGGTGCCTAGCCTGAAGGCTAGGGGAGCCCTAGCCTTGGCCTAGGGGAGCCTAAAGCCTAGGGGTGCCCTAGCCTGAAGACTAGGGGATCCCTAGCCTTAGCCTAGGGGAGCCCTAGCCTAAAGCTTAGGGGTGCCCTAGCCTGAAGGCTAGGGGAGCCCTAGCCTTAGCCTAGGGGAGCCTAAAGCCTAGGGGAGCACTAGCCTTAGCCTAGAGGAGCCCTAGCCTAAAGCCTAGGGGTGCCCTAGCCTGAAGGCTAGGGGAGCCCTAGCCTTAGCCTAGGGGAGCCTAAAACCTAGGGGTGCCCTAGCCTGAAGGCTAGGGGAGCCCTAGCCTTAGCCTAGGGGAGCCCTAGCCTAAAGCCTAGGGGTGCCCTAGCCTGAAGGCTAGGGGAGCCCTAGCCTTAGCCTAGGGGAGCTTAAAGCCTAGGGATGCCCTAGCCCCTAGCCTTAGCCTAGGGGAGCCCTAGCCTTAGCCTAGGGGAGCCTAAAGCCTCGGGGTGCCCTAGCCTGAAGGCTAGGGGAGCCCTAGCCTTAGCCTAGGGGAGCCCTAGCCTTAGCCTAGGGGAGCCTAAAGCCTAGGGGTGCCCTAGCCTGAAGGCTAGGGGAGCCCTAGCCTTAGCCTAGGGGAGCCCTAGCCTTAGCCTAGGGGAGCCTAAAGCCTAGGGGTGCCCTCGCCTGAAGGCTAGGGGAGCCCTAGCCTTAGCCTAGGGGAGCCTAAAGCCTAGGGGTGCCCTAGCCTGAAGGCTAGGGGAGCCCTAGCCATAGCCTAGGGGAGCCCTAGCCTAGCCTAGGGGAGCCTAAAGCCTAGGGGTGGCCTAGCCTGAAGGCTAGGGGAGCCCTAGCCTTAGCCTAGGGGAGCCTAAAGCCTAGGGGTGCCCTGGCCTGAAGGCTAGGGGAGCCCTAGCCTTAGCCTAGGGGAGCCCTAGCCTTAGCCTAGGAGAGCCTAAAGCCTAGGGGTGCCCTAGCCTGAAGGCTAGGGGAGCCCTAGCCTTAGCCTAGGGGAGCCCTAACCTTAGCCGAGGGGAGCCTAAAGCCTAGGGGTGCCCTAGCCTGAAGGCTAGGGGAGCCCTAGCCTTAGCCCAGGGGAGCCTAAAGCCTAGGGCTGCCCTAGCCTGAAGGCTAGAGGAGCCCTCGCCTTAGCCGAGGGGAGCCTAAAGCCTAGGGGTGCCCTAGCCTGAAGGCTAGGGGAGCCCTAGCCTTAGCCGAGAGGAGCCTAAAGCCTAGGGGTGCCCTAGCCTGAAGGCTAGGGGAGCCCTAGCCTTAGCCGAGGGGAGCCTAAAGCCTAGGGGTGCCCTAGCCTGAAGGCTAGGGGAGCCCTAGCCTTAGCCGAGGGGAGCCTAAAGCCTTGGGGTGCCCTAACCAGAAGGCTAGGGGAGCCCTAGCCTTAGCCGAGGGGAGCCCTAGCCTAAAGCCGAGGGGTGCCCTCGCCTGAAGGCTAGGGGAGCCCTAGCCTTAGCCTAGGGGAGCCCTAGCCTAAAGCCGAGGGGTGCCCTCGCCTGAAGGCTAGGGGAGCCCTAGCCTTAGCCTAGGGGAGCCTAAAGCCTAGGGGTGCCCTAGCCTGAAGGCTAGGGGAGCCCTAACCTTAGCCTAGGGGAGCCTAAAGCCTAGGGGTGCCCTAGCCTGAAGGCTAGGGGAGCCCTAGCCTTAGCCTAGTGGAGCCTAAATCCTAGGGGTGCCCTAGCCTGAAGGCTAGGGTAGCCCTAGCCTTAGCCTAGGGGAGCCTAAAGCCTAATGGTGCCCTAGCCTGAAGGCTAGGGGAGCCCTAGCCTTAGCCTAGGGGAGCCTAAAGCCTAGGGGTGCCCTAGCCTGAAGGCTAGGGGAGCCCTAGCCTTAGCCTAGGGGAGCCTAAAGCCTAGGGGTGCCCTAGCCTGAAGGCTAGGGGAGCCCTAGCCTTAGCCTAGGGGAGCCTAAAGCCTAGGGGTGCCCTAGCCTGAAGGCTAGGGGAGCCCTAGCCTTAGCCTAGGGGAGCCCTAGCCTAAAGCCTAGGGGTGCCCTAGCCTGAAGGCTAGGGGAGCCCTAGCATTAGCCTAGGGGAGCCTAAAGCCTAGGGGTGCCCTAGCCTGAAGGCTAGGGGAGCCCTAGCCTTAGCCTAGGGGAGCCTAAAGCCTAGGGGAGCACTAGCCTTAGCCTAGAGGAGCCCTAGCCTAAAGCCTAGGGGTGCCCTAGCCAGAAGGCTAGGGGAGCCCTAGCCTTAGCCTAGGGGAGCCTAAAACCTAGGGGTGCCCTAGCCTGAAGGCTAGGGGAGCCCTAGCCTTAGCCTAGGGGAGCCCTAGCCTAAAGCCTAGGGGTGCCCTAGCCTGAAGGCTAGGGGAGCCCTAGCCTTAGCCTAGGGGAGCTTAAAGCCTAGGGATGCCCTAGCCCCTAGCCTTAGCCTAGGGGAGCCCTAGCCTTAGCCTAGGGGAGCCTAAAGCCTCGGGGTGCCCTAGCCTGAAGGCTAGGGGAGCCCTAGCCTTAGCCTAGGGGAGCCCTAGACTTAGCCTAGGGGAGCCTAAAGCCTAGGGGTGCCCTAGCCTGAAGGCTAGGGGAGCCCTAGCCTTAGCCTAGGGGAGCCCTAGCCTTAGCCTAGGGGAGCCTAAAGCCTAGGGGTGCCCTCGCCTGAAGGCTAGGGGAGCCCTAGCCTTAGCCTAGGGGAGCCTAAAGCCTAGGGGTGCCCTAGCCTGAAGGCTAGGGGAGCCCTAGCCATAGCCTAGGGGAGCCCTAGCCTAGCCTAGGGGAGCCTAAAGCCTAGGGGTGGCCTAGCCTGAAGGCTAGGGGAGCCCTAGCCTTAGCCTAGGGGAGCCTAAAGCCTAGGGGTGCCCTGGCCTGAAGGCTAGGGGAGCCCTAGCCTTAGCCTAGGGGAGCCCTAGCCTTAGCCTAGGAGAGCCTAAAGCCTAGGGGTGCCCTAGCCTGAAGGCTAGGGGAGCCCTAGCCTTAGCCTAGGGGAGCCCTAACCTTAGCCGAGGGGACCCTAAAGCCTAGGGGTGCCCTAGCCTGAAGGCTAGGGGAGCCCTAGCCTTAGCCCAGGGGAGCCTAAAGCCTAGGGCTGCCCTAGCCTGAAGGCTAGAGGAGCCCTCGCCTTAGCCGAGGGGAGCCTAAAGCCTAGGGGTGCCCTAGCCTGAAGGCTAGGGGAGCCCTAGCCTTAGCCGAGAGGAGCCTAAAGCCTAGGGGTGCCCTAGCCTGAAGGCTAGGGGAGCCCTAGCCTTAGCCGAGGGGAGCCTAAAGCCTAGGGGTGCCCTAGCCTGAAGGCTAGGGGAGCCCAAGCCTTAGCCGAGGGGAGCCTAAAGCCTTGGGGTGCCCTAACCTGAAAGCTAGGGGAGCCCTAGCCTTAGCCGAGGGGAGCCCTAGCCTAAAGCCGAGGGGTGCCCACGCCTGAAGGCTAGGGGAGCCCTAGCCTTAGCCTAGGGGAGCCCTAGCCTAAAGCCGAGGGGTGCCCTCGCCTGAAGGCTAGGGGAGCCCTAGCCTTAGCCTAGGGGAGCCTAAAGCCTAGGGGTGCCCTAGCCTGAAGGCTAGGGGAGCCCTAGCCTTAGCCTAGGGGAGCCTAAAGCCTAGGGGTGCCCTAGCCTGAAGGCTAGGGGAGCCCTAGCCTTAGCCTAGTGGAGCCTAAAGCCTAGGGGTGCCCTAGCCTGAAGGCTAGGGTAGCCCTAGCCTTAGCCTAGGGGAGCCTAAAGCCTAATGGTGCCCTAGCCTGAAGGCTAGGGGAGCCCTAGCCTTAGCCTAGGGGAGCCTAAAGCCTAGGGGTGCCCTAGCCTGAAGGCTAGGGGAGCCCTAGCCTTAGCCTAGGGGAGCCTAAAGCCTAGGGGTGCCCTAGCCTGAAGGCTAGGGGAGCCCTAGCCTTAGCCTAGGGGAGCCTAAAGCCTAGGGGTGCCCTAGCCTGAAGGCTAGGGGAGCCCTAGCATTAGCCTAGGGGAGCCTAAAGCCTAGGGGTGCCCTAGCCTGAAGGCTAGGGGAGCCCTAGCCTTAGCCTAGGTGAGCCCTAGCCTAAAGCCTAGGGCTGCCCTAGCCTGAAGGCTAGGGGAGCCCTAGCCTTAGCCTAGGGGTGACCTAGTCTGAAGGCTAAGGGAGCCCTAGCCTTAGCCTAGGGGAGCCTAAAGCCTAGGGGTGCCCTAGCCTGAAGGCTAGGGGAGCCCTAGCCTTAGCCTAGGGGTGCCCTAGCCTAAAGCCTAGGGGTGCCCTAGCCTGAAGGCTAGGGGAGCCCTAGCCTTAGCCTAGGGGAGCCTAAAGCCTAGGAGTGCCCTAGCCTGAAGGCTAGGGGAGCCCTAGCCTTAGCCTAGGGGAGCCCTTGCCTAAAGCCTAGGGGTGCCCTAGCCTGAAGGCTAGGGGAGGCCTAGCCTTAGCCTAGGGGAGCCTAAAGCCTAGCGGTGCCCTAGCCTGAAGGGTAGGGGAGCCCTAGCCTTAGCCTAGGGGAGCCCTAGCCTTAGCCTAGGGGAGCCTAAAGCCTAGGGGTGCCCCAGCCTGAAGGCTAGGGGAGCCCTAGCCTTAGCCTAGGGGAGCGTAAAGCCTAGGGGTGCCCTCGCCTGAAGGCTAGGGGAGCCCTAGCCTTAGCCTAGGGGAGCCTAAAGCCTAGGGGTGCCCTCGCCTGAAGGCTAGGGGAGTCCTAGCCTTAGCCTAGGGGAGCCTAAAGCCTAGGGGTGCCCTCGCCTGAAGGCTAGGGGAGCCCTAGCCTTAGCCTAGGGGAGCCTAAAGCCTAGGGGTGCCCTCGCCTGAAGGCTAGGGGAGCCCTAGCCTTAGCCAAGGGGATCCTAAAGCCTAGGGGTGCCCTCGCCTGAAGGCTAGGGGAGCCCTAACCTAAGCCTAGGGGAGCCTAAAGCCTAGGGGTGCCCTCGCCTGAAGGCTAGGGGAGCCCTAGCCTTAGCCTAGGGGAGCCTAAAGCCTAGGGGTGCCCTCGCCTGAAGGCTAGGGGAGCCCTAGCCTTAGCCTAGGGGAGCCTAAAGCCTAGGGGTGCCCTCGCCTGAAGGCTAGGGGAGCCCTAGCCTTAGCCTAGGGGAGCCCTAGCCTAAAGCCTAGGGGTGCCCTCGCCTGAAGGCTAGGGGAGCCCTAGCCTTAGCCTAGGGGAGCCCTAGCCTAAAGCCTAGGGGTGCCCTCGCCTGAAGGCTAGGGGAGCCCTAGCCTTAGCCTAGGGGAGCCCTAGCCTAAAGCCTAGGGGTGCCCTAGCCTGAAGGCTAGGGGAGCCCTAGCCTTAGCCTAGGGGAGCCCTAGCCTAAAGCCTAGGGGTGCCCTCGCCTGAAGGCTAGGGGAGCCCTAACCTTAGCCTAGGGGAGCCTAAAGCCTAGGGGTGCCCTAGCCTGAAGGCTAGGGGAGCCCTAGCCTTAGCCTAGGGGAGCCTAAAGCCTAGGGGTGCCCTCGCCTGAAGGCTAGGGGAGCCCTAGCCTTAGCCAAGGGGAGCCTAAAGCCTAGGGGTGCCCTCGCCTGAAGGCTAGGGGAGCCCTAGCCTAAGCCTAGGGGAGCCTAAAGCCTAGGGGTGCCCTCGCCTGAAGGCTAGGGGAGCCCTAGCCTTAGCCTAGGGGAGCCTAAAGCCTAGGGGTGCCCTCGCCTGAAGGCTAGGGCAGCCCTAGCCTTAGCCTAGGGGAGCCTAAAGCCTAGGGGTGCCCTCGACTGAAGGCTAGGGGAGCCCTAGCCTTAGCCTAGGGGAGCCTAAAGCCTAGGGGTGCCCTCGCCTGAAGGCTAGGGGAGCCCTAGCCTTAGCCTAGGGGAGCCCTAGCCTAAAGCCTAGGGGTGCCCTCGCCTGAAGGCTAGGGGAGCCCTAGCCTTAGCCTAGGGGAGCCCTAGCCTAAAGCCTAGGGGTGCCCTCGCCTGAAGGCTAGGGGAGCCCTAGCCTTAGCCTAGGGGAGCCCTAGCCTAAAGCCTAGGGGTGCCCTCGCCTGAAGGCTAGGGGAGCCCTAGCCTTAGCCTAGGGGAGCCCTAGCCTAAAGCCTAGGGGTGCCCTAGCCTGAAGGCTAGGGGAGCCCTAGCCTTTGCCTAGGGGAGCCCTAGCCTAAAGCCTAGTGGTGCCCTAGCCTGAAGGCTAGGGGAGCCCTAGCCTTAGCCGAGGGAAGCCCTAGCCTAAAGCCTAGGGGTGCCCTAGCCTGAAGGCTAAGGGAGCCCTAGCCTTAGCCTAGGGTAGCCCTAGCCTAAAGCCTAGGGGTGCCCTAGCCTGAAGGCTAGGGGAGCCCTAGCCTTAGCCTAGGGGAGCCCTAGCCTAAAGCCTAGGGGTGCCCTAGCCTGAAGGCTAGGGGAGCCCTAGCCTTAGCCTAGGGGAGCCCTAGCCTAAAGCCTAGGGGTGCCCTAGCCTGAAGGCTAGGAGAGCCCTAGCTTTAGCCTAGGGGAGCCTAAAGCCTAGGGGTGCCCTAGCCTGAAGGCTAGGGGAGCCCTAGCCTTAGCCTAGGGGAGCCTAAAGCCTAGGGGTGCCCTAGCCTGAAGGCTAGGGGAGCCCTAGCCTTAGCCTAGGGGAGCCTAAAGCCTAGGGGTGCCCTAGCCTGAAGGCTAGGGGAGCCATAGCCTTAGCCTAGGGGAGCCTAAAGCCTAGGGGTGCCCTAGCCTGAAGGCTAGGGGAGCCCTAGCCTTAGCCTAGGGGAGCCTAAAGCCTAGGGGTGCCCTAGCCTGAAGGCTAGGGGAGCCCTAGCCTTAGCCTAGGGGAGCCTAAAGCCTAGGGCTGCCCTAGCCTGAAAGCTAGGGGAGCCCTAGCCTTAGCCTAGGGGAGCCTAAAGCCTAGGGGTGCCCTAGCCTGAAGGCTAGGGGAGCCCTAGCCTTAGCCTAGGGGAGCCCTAGCCTAAAGCCTAGGGGTGCCCTAGCCTGAAGGCTAGGGGAGCCCTAGCCTTAGCCTAGGGGAGCCTAAAGCCTAGGGGTGCCCTAGCCTGAAGGCTAGGGGAGCCCTAGACTTAGCCTAGGGAATCCCTAGCCTAAAGCCTAGCGGTGCCCTAGCCTGAAGGCTAGGGGAGCCCTAGCCTTAGCCTAGGGGAGCCTAAAGCCTAGGGGTGCCCTAGCCTGAAGGCTAGGGGAGCCCTAGCCTTAGCCTAGGTGAGCCTAAAGCCTAGGGGTGCCCTAGCCTGAAGGCTAGGGGCCCGTATCCTTAGCCTAGGGGAGCCCTAGCCTAAAGCCTAGGGGTGCCCTAGCCTGAAGGCTAGGGGAGCCCTAGCCTTAGCCTAGGGGAGCCTAAAGCCTAGGGGTGCCCTAGCCTGAAGGCTAGGGGAGCTCTAGACTTAGCCTAGGGGAGCCCTAGCCTAAAGCCTAGGGGTGCCCTAGCCTGAAGGCTAGGGGAGCCCTAGCCTTGGCCTAGGGGAGCCTAAAGCCTAGGGGTGCCCTAGCCTGAAGGCTAGGGGAGCCCTAGTCTTAGCATTGGGGAGTCCTAGCCTAAAGCCTAGGGGTGCCGTAGCCTGAAGGCTAGGGGAGCCCTAGCCTTAGCCTAGGGGAGCCTAAAGCCCAGGGGTGCCCTAGCCTGAAGGCTAGGGGAGCCCTAGCCTTAGCCTAGGGGAGCCCTAGCCTAAAGCCTAGGGGTGCCTAGCCTGAAGGCTAGGGGAGCCCTAGCCTTGGCCTAGGGGAGCCTAAAGCCTAGGGGTGCCCTAGCCTGAAGACTAGGGGAGCCCTAGCCTTAGCCTAGGGGAGCCCTAGCCTAAAGCCTAGGGGTGCCCTAGCCTGAAGGCTAGGGGAGCCCTAGCCTTAGCCTAGGGGAGCCTAAAACCTAGGGGTGCCCTAGCCTGAAGGCTAGGGGAGCCCTAGCCTTAGCCTAGGGGAGCCCTAGCCTAAAGCCTAGGGGTGCCCTAGACTGAAGGCTAGGGGACCCCTAGCCTTAGCCTAGGGAAGCGCTAGCCTAAAGCCTAGGGGTGCCCTAGCCTGAAGGCTAGGGGAGCCCTAGCCTTAGCCTAGGGGAGCTTAAAGCCTAGGGATGCCCTAGCCCCTAGCCTTAGCTTAGGGGAGCCCTAGCCTTAGCCTAGGGGAGCCTAAAGCCTCGGGGTGCCCTAGCCTGAAGGCTAGGGGAGCCCTAGGCTTAGCCTAGGGGAGCCCTAGCCTTAGCCTAGGGGAGCCTAAAGCCTAGGGGTGCCCTAGCCTGAAGGCTAGGGGAGCCCTAGCCTTAGCCTAGGGGAGCCCTAGCCTTAGCCTAGGGGAGCCTAAAGCCTAGGGGTGCCCTCGCCTGAAGGCTAGGGGAGCCCTAGCCTTAGCCTAGGGGAGCCTAAAGCCTAGGGGTGCCCTAGCCTGAAGGCTAGGGGAGCCCTAGCCTTAGCCTAGGGGAGCCCTAGCCTAGCCTAGGGGAGCCTAAAGCCTAGGGGTGGCCTAGCCTGAAGGCTAGGGGAGCCCTAGCCTTAGCCTAGGGGAGCCCTAACCTTAGCCGAGGGGAGCCTAAAGCCTAGGGGTGCCCTAGCCTGAAGGCTAGGGGAGCCCTAGCCTTAGCCGAGGGGAGCCTAAAGCCTAGGGCTGCCCTAGCCTGAAGGCTAGGGGAGCCCTCGCCTTATCCGAGGGGAGCCTAAAGCCTAGGGGTGCCCTAGCCTGAAGGCTAGGGGAGCCCTAGCCTTAGCCGAGAGGAGCCTAAAGCCTAGGGGTGCCCTAGCCTGAAGGCTAGGGGAGCCCTAGCCTTAGCCGAGGGGAGCCTAAAGCCTAGGGGTGCCCTAGCCTGAAGGCTAGGGGAGCCCTAGCCTTAGCCGAGGGGAGCCTAAAGCCTTGGGGTGCCCTAACCTGAACTAGGGGAGCCCTAGCCTTAGCCGAGGGGAGCCCTAGCCTAAAGCCGAGGGGTGCCCTCGCCTGAAGGCTAGGGGAGCCCTAGCCTTAGCCTAGGGGAGCCCTAGCCTAAAGCCGAGGGGTGCCCTCGCCTGAAGGCTAGGGGAGCCCTAGCCTTAGCCTAGGGGAGCCTAAAGCCTAGGGGTGCCCTAGCCTGAAGGCTAGGGGAGCCCTAGCCTTAGCCTAGGGGAGCCTAAAGCCTAGGGGTGCCCTAGCCTGAAGGCTAGGGGAGCCCTAGCCTTATCCTAGGGGAGCCTAAAGCTTAATGGTGCCCTAGCCTGAAGGCTAGGGGAGCCCTAGCCTTAGCCTAGGGGAGCCTAAAGCCTAGGGGTGCCCTAGCCTGAAGGCTAGGGGAGCCCTAGCCTTAGCCTAGGGGAGCCCAAAAGCCTAGGGGTGCCCTAGCCTGAAGGCTAGGGGAGCCCTAGCCTTAGCCTAGGGGAGCCTAAAGCCTAGCGGTGCCCTACCCTGAAGGCTAGGGGAGCCCTAGCCTTAGCCTAGGGGAGCCCTAGCCTAAAGCCTAGGGGTGCCCTAGCCTGAAGGCTAGGGGAGCCCTAGCCTTAGCCTAGGGGAGCCTAAAGCCTAGGGGTGCCCTAGCCTGAAGGCTAGGGGAGCCCTAGCCTTAGCCTAGGTGAGCCCTAGCCTAAAGCCTAGGGGTGCCCTAGCCTGAAGGCTAGGGGAGCCCTAGCCTTAGCCTAGGGGAGCCCTAGCCTAAAGCCTAGGGGTGCCCTAGTCTGAAGGCTAGGGGAGCCCTAGCCTTAGCATAGGGGAGCCTAAAGCCTAGGGGTGCCCTAGCCTGAAGGCTAGGGGAGCCCTAGCCTTAGCCTAGGGGAGCCCTAGCCTAAAGCCTAGGGGTGCCCTAGCCTGAAGGCTAGGGGAGCCCTAGCCTTAGCCTAGGGGAGCCTAAAGCCTAGCGGTGCCCTAGCCTGAAGGCTAGGGGAGCCCTAGCCTTAGCCTAGGGGAGCCCTAGCCTAAAGCCTAGGGGTGCCCTAGCCTGAAGGCTAGGGGAGCCCTAGCCTTAGCCTAGGGGAGCCTAAAGCCTAGGGGTGCCCTAGCCTGAAGGCTAGGGGAGCCCTAGCCTTAGCCTAGGTGAGCCCTAGCCTAAAGCCTAGGGGTGCCCTAGCATGAAGGCTAGGGGAGCCCTAGCCTTAGCCTAGGGGAGCCCTAGCCTAAAGCCTAGGGGTGCCCTAGACTGAAGGCTAGGGGAGCCCTAGCCTTAGCCTAGGGGAGCCTAAAGCCTAGGGGTGCCCTAGCCTGAAGGCTAGGGGAGCCCTAGCCTTAGCCTAGGGGAGCCCTAGTCTAAAGCCTAGGGGTGCCCTAGACTGAAGGCTAGGGGAGCCCTAGCCTTGGCCTAGGGGAGCCTAAAGCCTAGGGGTGCCCTAGCCTGAAGGCTAGGGGAGCCCTAGTCTTAGCATTGGGGAGTCCTAGCCTAAAGCCTAGGGGTGCCGTAGCCTGAAGGCTAGGGGAGCCCTAGCCTTAGCCTAGGGGAGCCTAAAGCCCAGGGGTGCCCTAGCCTGAAGGCTAGGGGAGCCCTAGCCTTAGCCTAGGGGAGCCCTAGCCTAAAGCCTAGGGGTGCCTAGCCTGAAGGCTAGGGGAGCCCTAGCCTTGGCCTAGGGGAGCCTAAAGCCTAGGGGTGCCCTAGCCTGAAGACTAGGGGAGCCCTAGCCTTAGCCTAGGGGAGCCCTAGCCTAAAGCCTAGGGGTGCCCTAGCCTGAAGGCTAGGGGAGCCCTAGCCTTAGCCTAGGGGAGCCTAAAACCTAGGGGTGCCCTAGCCTGAAGGCTAGGGGAGCCCTAGCCTTAGCCTAGGGGAGCCCTAGCCTAAAGCCTAGGGGTGCCCTAGACTGAAGGCTAGGGGACCCCTAGCCTTAGCCTAGGGAAGCGCTAGCCTAAAGCCTAGGGGTGCCCTAGCCTGAAGGCTAGGGGAGCCCTAGCCTTAGCCTAGGGGAGCTTAAAGCCTAGGGATGCCCTAGCCCCTAGCCTTAGCCTAGGGGAGCCCTAGCCTTAGCCTAGGGGAGCCTAAAGCCTCGGGGTGCCCTAGCCTGAAGGCTAGGGGAGCCCTAGGCTTAGCCTAGGGGAGCCCTAGCCTTAGCCTAGGGGAGCCTAAAGCCTAGGGGTGCCCTAGCCTGAAGGCTAGGGGAGCCCTAGCCTTAGCCTAGGGGAGCCCTAGCCTTAGCCTAGGGGAGCCTAAAGCCTAGGGGTGCCCTCGCCTGAAGGCTAGGGGAGCCCTAGCCTTAGCCTAGGGGAGCCTAAAGCCTAGGGGTGCCCTAGCCTGAAGGCTAGGGGAGCCCTAGCCTTAGCCTAGGGGAGCCCTAGCCTAGCCTAGGGGAGCCTAAAGCCTAGGGGTGGCCTAGCCTGAAGGCTAGGGGAGCCCTAGCCTTAGCCTAGGGGAGCCCTAACCTTAGCCGAGGGGAGCCTAAAGCCTAGGGGTGCCCTAGCCTGAAGGCTAGGGGAGCCCTAGCCTTAGCCGAGGGGAGCCTAAAGCCTAGGGCTGCCCTAGCCTGAAGGCTAGGGGAGCCCTCGCCTTAGCCGAGGGGAGCCTAAAGCCTAGGGGTGCCCTAGCCTGAAGGCTAGGGGAGCCCTAGCCTTAGCCGAGAGGAGCCTAAAGCCTAGGGGTGCCCTAGCCTGAAGGCTAGGGGAGCCCTAGCCTTAGCCGAGGGGAGCCTAAAGCCTAGGGGTGCCCTAGCCTGAAGGCTAGGGGAGCCCTAGCCTTAGCCGAGGGGAGCCTAAAGCCTTGGGGTGCCCTAACCTGAACTAGGGGAGCCCTAGCCTTAGCCGAGGGGAGCCCTAGCCTAAAGCCGAGGGGTGCCCTCGCCTGAAGGCTAGGGGAGCCCTAGCCTTAGCCTAGGGGAGCCCTAGCCTAAAGCCGAGGGGTGCCCTCGCCTGAAGGCTAGGGGAGCCCTAGCCTTAGCCTAGGGGAGCCTAAAGCCTAGGGGTGCCCTAGCCTGAAGGCTAGGGGAGCCCTAGCCTTAGCCTAGGGGAGCCTAAAGCCTAGGGGTGCCCTAGCCTGAAGGCTAGGGGAGCCCTAGCCTTATCCTAGGGGAGCCTAAAGCTTAATGGTGCCCTAGCCTGAAGGCTAGGGGAGCCCTAGCCTTAGCCTGGGGAGCCTAAAGCCTAGGGGTGCCCTAGCCTGAAGGCTAGGGGAGCCCTAGCCTTAGCCTAGGGGAGCCCAAAAGCCTAGGGGTGCCCTAGCCTGAAGGCTAGGGGAGCCCTAGCCTTAGCCTAGGGGAGCCTAAAGCCTAGCGGTGCCCTACCCTGAAGGCTAGGGGAGCCCTAGCCTTAGCCTAGGGGAGCCCTAGCCTAAAGCCTAGGGGTGCCCTAGCCTGAAGGCTAGGGGAGCCCTAGCCTTAGCCTAGGGGAGCCTAAAGCCTAGGGGTGCCCTAGCCTGAAGGCTAGGGGAGCCCTAGCCTTAGCCTAGGTGAGCCCTAGCCTAAAGCCTAGGGGTGCCCTAGCCTGAAGGCTAGGGGAGCCCTAGCCTTAGCCTAGGGGAGCCCTAGCCTAAAGCCTAGGGGTGCCCTAGTCTGAAGGCTAGGGGAGCCCTAGCCTTAGCATAGGGGAGCCTAAAGCCTAGGGGTGCCCTAGCCTGAAGGCTAGGGGAGCCCTAGCCTTAGCCTAGGGGAGCCTAAAGCCTAGGGGTGCCCTAGCCTGAAGGCTAGGGGAGCCCTAGCCTTAGCCTAGGTGAGCCCTAGCCTAAAGCCTAGGGGTGCCCTAGCATGAAGGCTAGGGGAGCCCTAGCCTTAGCCTAGGGGAGCCCTAGCCTAAAGCCTAGGGGTGCCCTAGACTGAAGGCTAGGGGAGCCCTAGCCTTAGCCTAGGGGAGCCTAAAGCCTAGGGGTGCCCTAGCCTGAAGGCTAGGGGAGCCCTAGCCTTAGCCTAGGGGAGCCCTAGCCTAAAGCCTAGGGGTGCCCTAGCCTGAAGGCTAGGGGAGCCCTAGCCTTAGCCTAGGGGAGCCTAAAGCCTAGGGGTGCCCTAGCCTGAAGGCTAGGGGAGCCCTAGCCTTAGCCTAGGGGAGCCCTAGCCTAAAGCCTAGGGGTGCCCTAGCCTGAAGGCTAGGGGAGGCCTAGCCTTAGCCTAGGGGAGCCTAAAGCCTAGCGGTGCCCTAGCCTGAAGGGTAGGGGAGCCCTAGCCTTAGCCTAGGGGAGCCCTAGCCTTAGCCTAGGGGAGCCCTAGCCTTAGCCTAGGGGAGCCTAAAGCCTAGGGGTGCCCTAGCCTGAAGGCTAGGGGAGCCCTAGCCTTAGCCTAGGGGAGCCTAAAGCCTAGGGGTGCCCTCGCCTGAAGGCCAGGGGAGCCCTAGCCTTAGCCTAGGGGAGCCTAAAGCCTAGGGGTGCCCTCGCCTGAAGGCTAGGGGAGCCCTAGCCTTAGCCTAGGGGAGCCTAAAGCCAAGGGGTGCCCTCGCCTGAAGGCTAGGGGAGCCCTAGCCTTAGCCTAGGGGAGCCTAAAGCCTAGGGGTGCCCTCGCCTGAAGGCTAGGGGAGCCCTAGCCTTAGCCAAGGGGAGCCTAAAGCCTAGGGGTGCCCTCGCCTGAAGGCTAGGGGAGCCCTAGCCTAAGCCTAGGGGAGCCTAAAGCCTAGGGGTGCCCTCGCCTGAAGGCTAGGGGAGCCCTAGCCTTAGCCTAGGGGAGCCTAAAGCCTAGGGGTGCCCTCGCCTGAAGGCTAGGGAAGCCCTAGCCTTAGCCTAGGGGAGCCTAAAGCCTAGGGGTGCAATCGCCTGAAGGCTAGGGGATCCCTAGCCTTAGCCTAGGGGTGCCCTAGCCTAAAGCCTAGGGGTGCCCTCGCCTGAAGGCTAGGGGAGCCCTAGCCTTAGCCTAGGGGAGACCTAGCCTAAAGCCTAGGGGTGCCCTCGCCTGAAGGCTAGGGGAGCCCTAGCCTTAGCCTAGGGGAGCCTAAAGCCTAGGGGTGCCCTCGCCTGAAGGCTAGGGGAGCCCTAGCCTTAGCCAAGGGGAGCCTAAAGCCTAGGGGTGCCCTCGCCTGAAGGCTAGGGGAGCCCTAGCCTAGCCTAGGGTAGCCTAAAGCCTAGGGGTGCCCTCGCCTGAAGGCTAGGGGAGCCCTAGCCTTAGCCTAGGGGAGCCTAAAGCCTAGGGCTGCCCTAGCCTGAAGGCTAGGGGAGCCCTAGCCTTAGCCTAGGGGAGCCCTAGCCTAAAGCCTAGGGGTGCCCTAGTCTGAAGGCTAGGGGAGCCCTAGCCTTAGCCTAGGGGAGCCTAAAGCCTAGGGGTGCCCTAGCCTGAAGGCTAGGGGAGCCCTAGCCTTAGCCTAGGGGTGCCCTAGCCTAAAGCCTAGGGGTGCCCTAGCCTGAAGGCTAGGGGAGCCCTAGCCTTAGCCTAGGGGAGCCTAAAGCCTAGGGGTGCCCTAGCCTGAAGGCTAGGGGAGCCCTAGCCTTAGCCTAGGGGAGCCGTAGCCTAAAGCCTAGGGGTGCCCTAGCCTGAAGGCTAGGGGAGGCCTAGCCTTAGCCTAGGGGAGCCTAAAGCCTAGCGGTGCCCTAGCCTGAAGGCTAGGGGAGCCCTAGCCTTAGCCGAGGGGAGCCTAAAGCCTAGGGCTGCCCTAGCCTGAAGGCTAGGGGAGCCCTCGCCTTAGCCGAGGGGAGCCTAAAGCCTAGGGGTGCCCTAGCCTGAAGGCTAGGGGAGCCCTAGCCTTAGCCGAGAGGAGCCTAAAGCCTAGGGGTGCCCTAGCCTGAAGGCTAGGGGAGCCCTAGCCTTAGCCGAGGGGAGCCTAAAGCCTAGGGGTGCCCTAGCCTGAAGGATAGGGGAGCCCTAGCCTTAGCCGAGGGGAGCCTAAAGCCTTGGGGTGCCCTAACCTGAAGGCTAGGGGAGCCCTAGCCTTAGCCGAGGGGAGCCCTAGCCTAAAGCCGAGGGGTGCCCTCGCCTGAAGGCTAGGGGAGCCCTAGCCTTAGCCTAGGGGAGCCCTAGCCTAAAGCCGAGGGGTGCCCTCGCCTGAAGGCTAGGGGAGCCCTAGCCTTAGCCTAGGGGAGCCTAAAGCCTAGGGGTGCCCTAGCCTGAAGGCTAGGGGAGCCCTAGCTTTAGCCTAGGGGAGCCTAAAGCCTAGGGGTGCCCTAGCCTGAAGGCTAGGGGAGCCCTAGCCTTAGCCTAGGGGAGCCTAAAGCCTAGGGGTGCCCTAGCCTGAAGGCTAGGGGAGCCCTAGCCTTAGCCTAGGGGAGAATAAAGCTTAATGGTGCCCTAGCCTGAAGGCTAGGGGAGCCCTAGCCTTAGCCTAGGGGAGCCTAAAGCCTAGGGGTGCCCTAGCCTGAAGGCTAGGGGAGCCCTAGCCTTAGCCTAGGGGAGCCTAAAGCCTAGGGGTGCCCTAGCCTGAAGGCTAGGGGAGCCCTAGCCTTAGCCTAGGGGAGCCTAAAGCCTAGCGGTGCCCTATCCTGAAGGCTAGGGGAGCCCTAGCCTTAGCCTAGGGGAGCCCTAGCCTAAAGCCTAGGGGTGCCTTAGCCTGAAGGCTAGGGGAGCCCTAGCCTTAGCCTAGGGGAGCCTAAAGCCTAGGGGTGCCCTAGCCTGAAGGCTAGGGGAGCCCTAGCCTTAGCCTAGGTGAGCCCTAGCCTAAAGCCTTGGGGTGCCCTAGCATGAAGGCTAGGGGAGCCCTAGCCTTAGCCTAGGGGAGCCCTAGCCTAAAGCCTAGGGGTGCCCTAGTCTGAAGGCTAGGGGAGCCCTAGCCTTAGCCTAGGGGAGCCTAAAGCCTAGGGGTGCCCTAGCCTGAAGGCTAGGGGAGCCCTAGCCTTAGCCTAGGGGAGCCCTAGCCTAAAGCCTAGGGGTGCCCTAGCCTGAAGGCTAGGGGAGCCCTAGCCTTAGCCTAGGGGAGCCTAAAGCCTAGGGGTGCCCTAGCCTGAAGGCTAGGGGAGCCCTAGCCTTAGCCTAGGGGAGCCCTAGCCTAAAGCCTAGGGGTGCCCTAGCCTGAAGGCTAGGGGAGGCCTAGCCTTAGCCTAGGGGAGCCTAAAGCCTAGCGGTGCCATAGCCTGAAGGGTAGGGGAGCCCTAGCCTTAGCCTAGGGGAGCCCTAGCCTTAGCCTAGGGGAGCCCTAGCCTTAGCCTAGGGGAGCCTAAAGCCTAGGGGTGCCCTAGCCTGAAGGCTAGGGGAGCCCTAGCCTTAGCCTAGGGGAGCCTAAAGCCTAGGGGTGCCCTCGCCTGAAGGCCAGGGGAGCCCTAGCCTTAGCCTAGGGGAGCCTAAAGCCTAGGGGTGTCCTCGCCTGAAGGCTAGGGGAGCCCTAGCCTTAGCCTAGGGGAGCCTAAAGCCTAGGGGTGCCCTCGCCTGAAGGCTAGGGGAGCCCTAGCCTTAGCCTAGGGGAGCCTAAAGCCTAGGGGTGCCCTCGCCTGAAGGCTAGGGGAGCCCTAGCCTTAGCCAAGGGGAGCCTAAAGCCTAGGGGTGCCCTCGCCTGAAGGCTAGGGGAGCCCTAGCCTAAGCCTAGGGGAGCCTAAAGCCTAGGGGTGCCCTCGCCTGAAGGCTAGGGGAGCCCTAGCCTTAGCCTAGGGGAGCCTAAAGCCTAGGGGTGCCCTCGCCTGAAGGCTAGGGAAGCCCTAGCCTTAGCCTAGGGGAGCCTAAAGCCTAGGGGTGCAATCGCCTGAAGGCTAGGGGAGCCCTAGCCTTAGTCTAGGAGTGCCCTAGCCTAAAGCCTAGGGGTGCCCTCGCCTGAAGACTAGGGGAGCCCTAGCCTTAGCCTAGGGGAGACCTAGCCTAAAGCCTAGGGGTGCCCTCGCCTGAAGGCTAGGGGAGCCCTAGCCTTAGCCTAGGGGAGCCTAAAGCCTAGGGGTGCCCTCGCCTGAAGGCTAGGGGAGCCCTAGCCTTAGCCTAGGGGAGCCTAAAGCCTAGGGGTGCCCTCGCCTGAAGGCTAGGGGAGCCCTAGCCTTAGCCAAGGGGAGCCTAAAGCCTAGGGGTGCCCTCGCCTGAAGGCTAGGGGAGCCCTAGCCTAGCCTAGGGGAGCCTAAAGCCTAGGGGTGCCCTCGCCTGAAGGCTAGGGGAGCCCTAGCCTTAGCCTAGGGGAGCCTAAAGCCTAGGGGTGCCCTCGCCTGAAGGCTAGGGGAGCCCTAGCCTTAGCCTAGGGGAGCCTAAAGCCTAGGGGTGCCCTCGCCTGAAGGCTAGGGGAGCCCTAGCCTTAGCCTAGGGGAGCCCTAGCCTAAAGCCTAGGGGTGCCCTCGCCTGAAGGCTAGGGGAGCCCTAGCCTTAGCCTAGGGGAGCCCTAGCCTAAAGCCTAGGGGTGCCCTCGCCTGAAGGCTAGGGGAGCCCTAGCCTTAGCCTAGGGGAGCCCTAGCCTAAAGCCTAGGGGTGCCCTCGCCTGAAGGCTAGGGGAGCCCTAGCCTTAGCCTAGGGGAGCCCTAGCCTAAAGCCTAGGGGTGCCCTAGCCTGAAGGCTAGGGGAGCCCTAGCCTTAGCCTAGGGGATCCCTAGCCTAAAGCCTAGGGGTGCCCTAGCCTGAAGGCTAGGGGAGCCCTAGCCTTAGCCTAGGGGAGCCCTAGCCTAAAGCCTAGGGGTGCCCTAGCCTGAAGGCTAAGGGAGCCCTAGCCTTAGCCTAGGGGAGCCCTAGCCTAAAGCCTAGGGGTGCCCTAGCCTGAAGGCTAGGGGAGACCTAGCCTTAGCCTAGGGGAGCCATAGCCTAAAGCCTAGGGGTGCCCTAGCCTGAAGGCTAGGGGAGCCCTAGCCTTAGCCTAGGGGAGCCCTAGCCTAAAGCCTAGGGGTGCCCTAGCCTGAAGGCTAGGGGAGCCCTAGCCTTAGCCTAGGGGAGCCTAAAGCCTAGGGGTGCCCTAGCCTGAAGGCTAGGGGAGCCCTAGCCTTAGCCTAGGGGAGCCTAAAGCCTAGGGGTGCCCTAGCCTGAAGACTAGGGGAGCCCTAGCCTTAGCCTAGGGGAGCCTAAAGCCTAGGGGTGCCCTATCCTGAAGGCTAGGGGAGCCCTAGCCTTAGCCTAGGGGAGCCTAAAGCCTAGGGGTGCCCTAGCCTGAAGGCTAGGGGAGCCCTAGCCTTAGCCTAGGGGAGCCTAAAGCCTAGGGGTGCCCTAGCCTGAAGGCTAGGGGAGCTCTAGCCTTAGCCTAGGGGAGCCTAAAGCCTAGGGGTGCCCTAGCCTGAAGGCTAGGGGAGCCCTAGACTTAGCCTAGGGAATCCCTAGCCTAAAGCCTAGCGGTGCCCTAGCCTGAAGGCTAGGGGAGCCCTAGCCTTAGCCTAGGGGAGCCTAAAGCCTAGGGGTGCCCTAGCCTGAAGGCTAGGTTAGCCCTAGCCTTAGCCTAGGGGAGCCCTAGCCTAAAGCCTAGGGGTGCCCTAGCCTGAAGGCTAGGGGAGCCCTAGCCTTAGCCTAGGTGAGCCTAAAGCCTAGGGGTGCCCTAGCCTGAAGGCTAGGGGCCCGTAGCCTCAGCCTAGGGGAGCCCTAGCCTAAAGCCTAGGGGTGCCCTAGCCTGAAGGCTAGGGGAGCCCTAGCCTTAGCCTAGGGGAGCCTAAAGCCTAGGGGTGCCCTAGCCTGAAGGCTAGGGGAGCCCTAGACTTAGCTAGGGAAGCCCTAGCCTAAAGCCTAGCGGTGCCCTAGCCTGAAGGCTAGGGGATCCCTAGCCTTAGCCTAGGGGAGCTAAAGCCTAGGGGTGCCCTAGCCTGAAGGCTAGGGGAGCCCTAGCCTTAGCCTAGGGGAGCCCTAGCCTACAGCCTAGGGGTGCCCTAGCCTGAAGGCTAGGGGAGCCCTAGCCTTAGCCTAGGGGAGCCTAAAGCCTAGGGGTGCCCTAGCCTGAAGGCTAGGGTAGCCCTAGTCTTAGCCTTGGGGAGTCCTAGCCTAAAGCCTAGGGGTGCCCTAGCCTGAAGGCTAGGGGAGCCCTAGCCTTAGCCTAGGGGAGCCTAAAGCCTAGGGGTGCCATAGCCTGAAGGCTAGGGGAGCCCTAGCCTTAGCCTAGGGGAGCCCTAGCCTAAAGCCTAGGGGTGCCCTATCCTGAAGGCTAGGGGAGCCCTAGCCTTAGCCTAGGGGAGGCTAAAGCCTAGGGGTGCTCTAGCCTGAAGGCTAGGGGAGCCCTAGCCTTAGCCTAGGGGAGCCCTGGCCTAAAGCCTAGGGGTGCCCTAGCCTGAAGGCTAGGGGTGCCCTAGCCTTAGCCTAGGGGAGCCTAAAGCCTAGGGGTGCCCTAGCCTGAAGGCTAGGGGAGTCCTAGCCTTAGTCTAGGGGAGCCCTAGCCTAAAGCCTAGGGGTGCCCTAGCCTGAAGGCTAGAGGAGCCCTAGCCTTAGCCTAGGGGAGCCCTAGCCTAAAGCCTAGGGGTGCCCTAGCCTGAAGGCTAGGGGAGCCCTAGCCTTAGCCTAGGGGAGCCTAAAGCCTACGGTTGCCCTAGCCTGAAGGCTAGGGGAGCCCTAGCCTTAGCCTAGGGGAGCCCTAGCCTAAAGCCAAGGGGTGCCCTAGCCTGAAGGCTAGGGGAGCCCTAGCCTTAGCCTAGGGGAGCCTAAAGCCTAGGGGTGCCCTAGCCTGAAGGCTAGGGGAGCCCTAGCCTTGGCCTAGGGGAGCCTAAAGCCTAGGGGTGCCCTAGCCTAAAGCCAAGGGGTGCCCTAGCCTGAAGGCTATGGGAGCCCTAGCCCTAGCCTAGGGGAGCCTAAAGCCTAGGGGTGCCCTAGCCTGAAGGCTAGGGGAGCCCTAGCCTTAGCCTAGGGGAGCCCTAGCCTAAAGCCTAGGTGTGCCCTAGCCTAAAGGCCAGGGGAGCCCTAGCCTTGGCCTAGGGGAGCCTAAAGCCTAGGGGTGCCCTAGCCTGAAGGCTAGGGGAGCCCTAGCCTTAGCCTAGGGGAGCCCTAGCCTAAAGCCTAGGGGTGCCAGAGCCTGAAGGCTAGGGGAGCCCTAGCCTTAGCCTAGGGGAGCCTAAAGCCTAGGGGTGCCCTAGCTTGAAGGCTAGGGTAGCCCTAGCCTTAGCCTAGAGGAGCCCTAGCCTAAAGCCTAGGGGTGCCCTAGCCTGAAGGCTAGGGGAGCCCTAGCCTTAGCCTAGGGGAGCCTAAAGCCTAGGGGAGCACTAGCCTTAGCCTAGAGGAGCCCTAGCCTAAAGCCTAGGGGTGCCCTAGCCTGAAGGCTAGGGGAGCCCTAGCCTTAGCCTAGGGGAGCCTAAAACCTAGGGGTGCCCTAGCCTGAAGGCTAGGGGAGCCCTAGCCTTAGCCTAGGGGAGCCCTAGCCTAAAGCCTAGGGGTGCCCTAGCCTGAAGGCTAGGGGAGCCCTAGCCTTAGCCTAGGGGAGCTTAAAGCCTAGGGATGCCCTAGCCCCTAGCCTTAGCCTAGGGGAGCCCTAGCCTTAGCCTAGGGGAGCCTAAAGCCTCGGGGTGCCCTAGCCTGAAGGCTAGGGGAGCCCTAGCCTTAGCCTAGGGGAGCCCTAGCCTTAGCCTAGGGGAGCCTAAAGCCTAGGGGTGCCCTAGCCTGAAGGCTAGGGGAGCCCTAGCCTTAGCCTAGGGGAGCCCTAGCCTTAGCCTAGGGGAGCCTAAAGCCTAGGGGTGCCCTCGCCTGAAGGCTAGGGGAGCCCTAGCCTTAGCCTAGGGGAGCCTAAAGCCTAGGGGTGCCCTAGCCTGAAGGCTAGGGGAGCCCTAGCCATAGCCTAGGGGAGCCCTAGCCTAGCCTAGGGGAGCCTAAAGCCTAGGGGTGGCCTAGCCTGAAGGCTAGGGGAGCCCTAGCCTTAGCCTAGGGGAGCCTAAAGCCTAGGGGTGCCCTAGCCTGAAGGCTAGGGGAGCCCTAGCCTTAGCCTAGGGGAGCCCTAGCCTTAGCCTAGGAGAGCCTAAAGCCTAGGGGTGCCCTAGCCTGAAGGCTAGGGGAGCCCTAGCCTTAGCCTAGGGGAGCCCTAACCTTAGCCGAGGGGAGCCTAAAGCCTAGGGGTGCCCTAGCCTGAAGGCTAGGGGAGCCCTAGCCTTAGCCCAGGGGAGCCTAAAGCCTAGGGCTGCCCTAGCCTGAAGGCTAGGGGAGCCCTCCCCTTAGCCGAGGGGAGCCTAAAGCCTAGGGGTGCCCTAGCCTGAAGGCTAGGGGAGCCCTAGCCTTAGCCGAGAGGAGCCTAATGCCTAGGGGTGCCCTAGCCTGAAGGCTAGGGGAGCCCTAGCCTTAGCCCAGGGGAGCCTAAAGCCTAGGGGTGCCCTAGCCTGAAGGCTAGGGGAGCCCTAGCCTTAGCCGAGGGGAGCCTAAAGCCTTGGGGTGCCCTAACCTGAAGGCTAGGGGAGCCCTAGCCTTAGCCGAGGGGAGCCCTAGCCTAAAGCCGAGGGGTGCCCTCGCCTGAAGGCTAGGGGAGCCCTAGCCTTAGCCTAGGGGAGCCCTAGCCTAAATCCGAGGGGTGCCCTCGCCTGAAGGCTAGGGGAGCCCTAGCCTTAGCCTAGGGGAGCCTAAAGCCTAGGGGTGCCCTAGCCTGAAGGCTAGGGGAGCCCTAGCCTTAGCCTAGGGGAGCCTAAAGCCTAGGGGTGCCCTAGCCTGAAGGCTAGGGGAGCCCTAGCCTTAGCCTAGTGGAGCCTAAAGCCTAGGGGTGCCCTAGCCTGAAGGCTAGGGTAGCCCTAGCCTTAGCCTAGGGGAGCCTAAAGCCTAATGGTGCCCTAGCCTGAAGGCTAGGGGAGCCCTAGCCTTAGCCTAGGGGAGCCTAAAGCCTAGGGGTGCCCTAGCCTGAAGGCTAGGGTAGCCCTAGCCTTAGCCTAGGGGAGCCTAAAGCCTAGGGGTGCCCTAGCCTGAAGGCTAGGGGAGCCCTAGCCTTAGCCTAGGGGAGCCTAAAGCCTAGGGGTGCCCTAGCCTGAAGGCTAGGGGAGCCCTAGCCTTAGCCTAGGGGAGCCCTAGCCTAAAGCCTAGGGGTGCCCTAGCCTGAAGGCTAGGGGAGCCCTAGCATTAGCCTAGGGGAGCCTAAAGCCTAGGGGTGCCCTAGCCTGAAGGCTAGGGGAGCCCTAGCCTTAGCCTAGGGGAGCCCTAGCCTAAAGCCTAGGGGTGCCCTAGCCTGAAGGCTAGGGGAGCCCTAGCCTTAGCCTAGGTGAGCCCTAGCCTAAAGCCTAGGGCTGCCCTAGCCTGAAGGCTAGGGGAGCCCTAGCCTTAGCCTAGGGGAGCCCTAGCCTAAAGCCTAGGGGTGCCCTAGTCTGAAGGCTAGGGGAGCCCTAGCCTTAGCCTAGGGGAGCCTAAAACCTAGGGGTGACCTAGCCTGAAGGCTAGGGGAGCCCTAGCCTTAGCCTAGGGGTGCCCTAGCCTAAAGCCTAGGGGTGCCCTCGCCTGAAGGCTAGGGGAGCCCTAGCCTTAGCCTAGGGGAGCCCTAGCCTAAAGCCTAGGGGTGCCCTCGCCTGAAGGCTAGGGGAGCCCTAGCCTTAGCCTAGGGGAGCCCTAGCCTAAAGCCTAGGGGTGCCCTCGCCTGAAGGCTAGGGGAGCCCTAGCCTTAGCCTAGGGGAGCCCTAGCCTAAAGCCTAGGGGTGCCCTAGCCTGAAGGCTAGGGGAGCCCTAGCCTTAGCCTAGGGGAGCCCTAGCCTAAAGCGTAGGGGTGCCCTCGCCTGAAGGCTAGGGGAGCCCTAGCCTTAGCCTAGGGGAGCCTAAAGCCTAGGGGTGCCCTAGCCTGAAGGCTAGGGGAGCCCTAGCCTTAGCCTATGGGAGCCTAAAGCCTAGGGGTGCCCTCGCCTGAAGGCTAGGGGAGCCCTAGCCTTAGCCAAGGGGAGCCTAAAGCCTAGGGGTGCCCTCGCCTGAAGGCTAGGGGAGCCCTAGCCTAAGCCTAGGGGAGCCTAAAGCCTAGGGGTGCCCTCGCCTGAAGGCTAGGGGAGCCCTAGCCTTAGCCTAGGGGAGCCTAAAGCCTAGGGGTGCCCTCGCCTGAAGGCTAGGGCAGCCCTAGCCTTAGCCTAGGGGAGCCTAAAGCCTAGGGGTGCCCTCGCCTGAAGGCTAGGGGAGCCCTAGCCTTAGCCTAGGGGAGCCTAAAGCCTAGGGGTGCCCTCGCCTGAAGGCTAGGGGAGCCCTAGCCTTAGCCTAGGGGAGCCCTAGCCTAAATCCTAGGGGTGCCCTCGCCTGAAGGCTAGGGGAGCCCTAGCCTTAGCCTAGGGGAGCCCTAGCCTAAAGCCTAGGGGTGCCCTCGCCTGAAGGCTAGGGGAGCCCTAGCCTTAGCCTAGGGGAGCCCTAGCCTAAAGCCTAGGGGTGCCCTCGCCTGAAGGCTAGGGGAGCCCTAGCCTTAGCCTAGGGGAGCCCTAGCCTAAAGCCTAGGGGTGCCCTAGCCTGAAGGCTAGGGGAGCCCTAGCCTTAGCCTAGGGGAGCCCTAGCCTAAAGCCTAGTGGTGCCCTAGCCTGAAGGCTAGGGGAGCCCTAGCCTTAGCCGAGGGAAGCCCTAGCCTAAAGCCTAGGGGTGCCCTAGCCTGAAGGCTAAGGGAGCCCTAGCCTTAGCCTAGGGGAGCCCTAGCCTAAAGCCTAGGGGTGCCCTAGCCTGAAGGCTAGGGGAGCCCTAGCCTTAGCCTAGGGGAGCCCTACCCTAAAGCCTAGGGGTGCCCTAGCCTGAAGGCTAGGGGAGCCCTAGCCTTAGCCTAGGGGAGCCCTAGCCTAAAGCCTAGGGGTGCCCTAGCCTGAAGGCTAGGGGAGCCCTAGCCTTAGCCTAGGGGAGCCTAAAGCCTAGGGGTGCCCTAGCCTGAAGGCTAGGGGAGCCCTAGCCTTAGCCTAGGGGAGCCTAAAGCCTAGGGGTGCCCTAGCCTGAAGGCTAGGGGAGCCCTAGCCTTAGCCTAGGGGAGCCTAAAGCCTAGGGGTGCCCTAGCCTGAAGGCTAGGGGAGCCCTAGCCTTAGCCTAGGGGAGCCTAAAGCCTAGGGGTGCCCTAGCCTGAAGGCTAGGGGAGCCCTAGCCTTAGCCTAGGGGAGCCTAAAGCCTAGGGGTGCCCTAGCCTGAAGGCTAGGGGAGCCCTAGCCTTAGCCTAGGGGAGCCTAAAGCCTAGGGCTGCCCTAGCCTGAAAGCTAGGGGAGCCCTAGCCTTAGCCTAGGGGAGCCTAAAGCCTAGGGGTGCCCTAGCCTGAAGGCTAGGGGAGCCCTAGCTTTAGCCTAGGGGAGCCCTAGCCTAAAGCCTAGGGGTGCCCTAGCCTGAAGGCTAGGGGAGCCCTAGCCTTAGCCTAGGGGAGCCTAAAGCCTAGGGGTGCCCTAGCCTGAAGGCTAGGGGAGCCCTAGACTTAGCCTAGGGAATCCCTAGCCTAAAGCCTAGCGGTGCCCTAGCCTGAAGGCTAGGGGAGCCCTAGCCGTAGCCTAGGGGAGCCTAAAGCCTAGGGGTGCCCTAGCCTGAAGGCTAGGGGAGCCCTAGCCTTAGCCTAGGTGAGCCTAAAGCCTAGGGGTGCCCTAGCCTGAAGGCTAGGGGCCCGTATCCTTAGCCTAGGGGAGCCCTAGCCTAAAGCCTAGGGGTGCCCTAGCCTGAAGGCTAGGGGAGCCCTAGCCTTAGCCTAGGGGAGCCTAAAGCCTAGGGGTGCCCTAGCCTGAAGGCTAGGGGAGCCCTAGACTTAGCCTAGGGAAGCCCTAGCCTAAAGCCTAGCGGTGCCCTAGCCTGAAGGCTAGGGGAGCCCTAGCCTTAGCCTAGGGGAGCCTAAAGCCTAGGGGTGCCCTAGCCTGAAGGCTAGGGGAGCCCTAGACTTAGCCTAGGGGAGCCCTAGCCTAAAGCCTAGGGGTGCCCTAGCCTGAAGGCTAGGGGAGCCCTAGCCTTGGCCTAGGGGAGCCTAAAGCCTAGGGGTGCCCTAGCCTGAAGGCTAGGGGAGCCCTAGTCTTAGCATTGGGGAGTCCTAGCCTAAAGCCTAGGGGTGCCGTAGCCTGAAGGCTAGGGGAGCCCTAGCCTTAGCCTAGGGGAGCCTAAAGCCCAGTGGTGCCCTAGCCTGAAGGCTAGGGGAGCCCTAGCCTTAGCCTAGGGGAGCCCTAGCCTAAAGCCTAGGGGTGCCTAGCCTGAAGGCTAGGGGAGCCCTAGCCTTGGCCTAGGGGAGCCTAAAGCCTAGGGGTGCCCTAGCCTGAAGACTAGGGGAGCCCTAGCCTTAGCCTAGGGGAGCCCTAGCCTAAAGCCTAGGGGTGCCCTAGCCTGAAGGCTAGGGGAGCCCTAGCCTTAGCCTAGGGGAGCCTAAAACCTAGGGGTGCCCTAGCCTGAAGGCTAGGGGAGCCCTAGCCTTAGCCTAGGGGAGCCCTAGCCTAAAGCCTAGGGGTGCCCTAGACTGAAGGCTAGGGGACCCCTAGCCTTAGCCTAGGGAAGCCCTAGCCTAAAGCCTAGGGGTGCCCTAGCCTGAAGGCTAGGGGAGCCCTAGCCTTAGCCTAGGGGAGCTTAAAGCCTAGGGATGCCCTAGCCCCTAGCCTTAGCCTAGGGGAGCCCTAGCCTTAGCCTAGGGGAGCCTAAAGCCTCGGGGTGCCCTAGCCTGAAGGCTAGGGGAGCCCTAGGCTTAGCCTAGGGGAGCCCTAGCCTTAGCCTAGGGGAGCCTAAAGCCTAGGGGTGCCCTAGGCTGAAGGCTAGGGGAGCCCTAGCCTTAGCCTAGGGGAGCCCTAGCCTTAGCCTAGGGGAGCCTAAAGCCTAGGGGTGCCCTCGCCTGAAGGCTAGGGGAGCCCTAGCCTTAGCCTAGGGGAGCCTAAAGCCTAGGGGTGCCCTAGCCTGAAGGCTAGGGGAGCCCTAGCCTTAGCCTAGGGGAGCCCTAGCCTAGCCTAGGGGAGCCTAAAGCCTAGGGGTGGCCTAGCCTGAAGGCTAGGGGAGCCCTAGCCTTAGCCTAGGGGAGCCTAAAGCCTAGGGGTGCCCTAGCCTGAAGGCTAGGGGAGCCCTAGCCTTAGCCTAGGGGAGCCCTAACCTTAGCCGAGGGGAGCCTAAAGCCTAAGGGTGCCCTAGCCTGAAGGCTAGGGGAGCCCTAGCCTTAGCCGAGGGGAGCCTAAAGCCTAGGGCTGCCCTAGCCTGAAGGCTAGGGGAGCCCTCGCCTTAGCCGAGGGGAGCCTAAAGCCTAGGGGTGCCCTAGCCTGAAGGCTAGGGGAGCCCTCGCCTTAGCCGAGGGGAGCCTAAAGCCTAGGGGTGCCCTAGCCTGAAGGCTAGGGGAGCCCTAGCCTTAGCCGAGAGGAGCCTAAAGCCTAGGGGTGCCCTAGCCTGAAGGCTAGGGGAGCCCTAGCCTTAGCCGAGGGGAGCCTAAAGCCTAGGGGTGCCCTAGCCTGAAGGCTAGGGGAGCCCTAGCCTTAGCCGAGGGGAGCCTAAAGCCTTGGGGTGCCCTAACCTGAACTAGGGGAGCCCTAGCCTTAGCCGAGGGGAGCCCTAGCCTAAAGCCGAGGGGTGCCCTCGCCTGAAGGCTAGGGGAGCCCTAGCCTTAGCCTAGGGGAGCCCTAGCCTAAAGCCGAGTGGTGCCCTCGCCTGAAGGCTAGGGGACCCCTAGCCTTAGCCTAGGGGAGCCTAAAGCCTAGGGGTGCCCTAGCCTGAAGGCTAGGGGAGCCCTAGCCTTAGCCTAGGGGAGCCTAAAGCCTAGGGGTGCCCTAGCCTGAAGGCTAGGGGAGCCCTAGCCTTAGCCTAGGGGAGCCTAAAGCTTAATGGTGCCCTAGCCTGAAGGCTAGGGGAGCCCTAGCCTTAGCCTAGGGGAGCCTAAAGCCTAGGGGTGCCCTAGCCTGAAGGCTAGGGGAGCCCTAGCCTTAGCCTAGGGGAGCCTAAAGCCTAGGGGTGCCCTAGCCTGAAGGCTAGGGGAGCCCTAGCCTTAGCCTAGGGGAGCCTAAATCCTAGGGGTGCCCTAGCCTGAAGGCTAGGGGAGCCCTAGCCTTAGCCTAGGGGAGCCCTAGCCTAAAGCCTAGGGGTGCCCTAGCCTGAAGGCTAGGGGAGCCCTAGCCTTAGCCTAGGGGAGCCTAAAGCCTAGGGGTGCCCTAGCCTGAAGGCTAGGGGAGCCCTAGCCTTAGCCTAGGTGAGCCCTAGCCTAAAGCCTAGGGGTGCCCTAGCCTGAAGGCTAGGGGAGCCCTAGCCTTAGCCAAGGGGAGCCTAAAGCCTAGGGGTGCCCTAGCCTGAAGGCTAGGGGAGCCCTAGCCTTAGCCTAGGGGAGCCCTAGCCTAAAGCCTAGGGGTGCCCTAGCCTGAAGGCTAGGGGAGGCCTAGCCTTAGCCTAGGGGAGCCTAAAGCCTAGCGGTGCCCTAGCCTGAAGGGTAGGGGAGCCCTAGCCTTAGCCTAGGGGAGCCCTAGCCTTAGCCTAGGGGAGCCCTAGCCTTAGCCTAGGGGAGCCTAAAGCCTAGGGGTGCCCTAGCCTGAAGGCTAGGGGAGCCCTAGCCTTAGCCTAGGGGAGCCTAAAGCCTAGGGGTGCCCTCGCCTGAAGTCTAGGGGAGCCCTAGCCTTAGCCTAGGGGAGCCTAAAGCCTAGGGGTGCCCTCGCCTGAAGGCTAGGGGAGCCCTAGCCTTAGCCTAGGGGAGCCTAAAGCCTAGGGGTGCCCTCGCCTGAAGGCTAGGGGAGCCCTAGCCTTAGCCTAGGGGAGCCTAAAGACTAGGGTTGCCCTCGCCTGAAGGCTAGGGGAGCCCTAGCCTTAGCCAAGGGGAGCCTAAAGCCTAGGGGTGCCCTCGCCTGAAGGCTAGGGGAGCCCTAGCCTAAGCCTAGGGGAGCCTAAAGCCTAGGGGTGCCCTCGCCTGAAGGCTAGGGGAGCCCTAGCCTTAGCCTAGGGGAGCCTAAAGCCTAGGGGTGCCCTCGCCTGAAGGCTAGGGAAGCCCTAGCCTTAGCCTAGGGGAGCCTAAAGCCTAGGGGTGCCCTCGCCTGAAGGCTAGGGGAGCCCTAGACTTAGCCTAGGGGTGCCCTAGCCTAAAGCCTAGGGGTGCCCTCGCCTGAAGGCTAGGGGAGCCCTAGCCTTAGCCTAGGGGAGCCCTAGCCTAAAGCCTAGGGGTGCCCTCGCCTGAAGGCTAGGGGAGCCCTAGCCTTAGCCTAGGGGAGCCCTAGCCTAAAGCCTAGGGGTGCCCTAGCCTGAAGGCTAGGGGAGCCCTAGCCTTAGCCTAGGGGAGCCCTAGCCTAAAGCCTAGGGGTGCCCTCGCCTGAAGGCTAGGGGAGCCCTAGCCTTAGTCTAGGGGAGCCTAAAGCCAAGGGGTGCCCTCGCCTGAAGGCTAGGGGAGCCCTAGCCTTAGCCTAGGGGAGCCTAAAGCCTAGGGGTGCCCTCGCCTGAAGGCTAGGGTAGCCCTAGCCTTAGCCAAGGGGAGCCTAAAGCCTAGGGGTGCCCTCGCCTGAAGGCTAGGGGATCCCTAGCCTAGCCTAGGGGAGCCTAAAGCCTAGGGGTGCCCTCGCCTGAAGGCTAGGGGAGCCCTAGCCTTAGCCTAGGGGAGCCTAAAGCCTAGGGGTGCCCTCGCCTGAAGGCTAGGGGAGCCCTAGCCTTAGCCTAGGGGAGCCTAAAGCCTAGGGGTGCCCTCGCCTGAAGGCTAGGGGAGCCCTAGCCTTAGCCTAGGGGAGCCCTAGCCTAAAGCCTAGGGGTGCCCTCGCCTGAAGGCTAGGGGAGCCCTAGCCTTAGCCTAGGGGAGCCCTAGCCTAAAGCCTAGGGGTGCCCTCGCCTGAAGGCTAGGGGAGCCCTAGCCTTAGCCTAGGGGAGCCCTAGCCTAAAGCCTAGGGGTGCCCTCGCCTGAAGGCTAGGGGAGCCCTAGCCTTAGCCTAGGGGAGCCCTAGCCTAAAGCCTAGGGGTGCCCTCGCCTGAAGGCTAGGGGAGCCCTAGCCTTAGCCTAGGGGATCCCTAGCCTAAAGCCTAGGGGTGCCCTAGCCTGAAGGCTAGGGGAGCCCTAGCCTTAGCCTAGGGGAGCCCTAGCCTAAAGCCTAGGGGTGCCCTAGCCTGAAGGCTAAGGGAGCCCTAGCCTTAGCCTAGGGGAGCCCTAGCCTAAAGCCTAGGGGTGCCCTAGCCTGAAGGCTAGGGGAGCCCTAGCCTTAGCCTAGGGGAGCCCTAGCCTAAAGCCTAGGGGTGCCCTAGCCTGAAGGCTAGTGGAGCCCTAGCCTTAGCCTAGGGGAGCCCTAGCCTAAAGCCTAGGGGTGCCCTAGCCTGAAGGCTAGGGGAGCCCTAGCCTTAGCCTAGGGGAGCCTAAAGCCTAGGGGTGCCCTAGCCTGAAGGCTAGGGGAGCCCTAGCCTTAGCCTAGGGGAGCCTAAAGCCTAGGGGTGCCCTAGCCTGAAGGCTAGGGGAGCCCTAGCCTTAGCCTAGGGGAGCCTAAAGCCTAGGGGTGCCCTAGCCTGAAGGCTAGGGGAGCCCTAGCCTTAGCCTAGGGGAGCCTAAAGCCTAGGGGTGCCCTAGCCTGAAGGCTAGGGGAGCTCTAGCCTTAGCCTAGGGGAGCCTAAAGCCTAGGGCTGCCCTAGCCTGAAGGCTAGGGGAGCCCTAGCCTTAGCCTAGGGGAACCTAAAGCCTAGGGGTGCCCTAGCCTGAAGGCTAGGGGAGCCCTAGCCTTAGCCTAGGGGAGCCTAAAGCCTAGGGGTGCCCTAGCCTGAAGGCTAGGGGAGCCCTAGCCTTAGCATAGGGGAGCCTAAAGTCTAGGGGTGCCCTAGCCTGAAGGCTAGGGGAGCCCTAGCCTTAGCCTAGGGCAGCCTAAAGCCTAGGGGTGCCCTAGCCTGAAGGCTAGGGGAGCCCTAGCCTTAGCCTAGGGGAGCCCTAGCCTAAAGCCTAGGGGTGCCCTAGCCTGAAGGCTAGGGGAACCCTAGCCTTAGCCTAGGGGAGCCTAAAGCCTAGGGGTGCCCTAGCCTGAAGGCTAGGGGAGCCCTAGACTTAGCCTAGGGAATCCCTAGCCTAAAGCCTAGCGGTGCCCTAGCCTAAAGGCTAGGGGAGCCCTAGCCTTAACCTAGGGGAGCCTAAAGCCTAGGGTTGCCCTAGCCTGAAGGCTAGGGTAGCCCTAGCCTTAGCCTAGGGGAGCCCTAGCCTAAAGCCTAGGGGTGCCCTAGCCTGAAGGCTAGGGGAGCCCTAGCCTTAGCCTAGGTGAGCCTAAAGCCTAGGGGTGCCCTAGCCTGAAGGCTAGGGGCCCGTAGCCTTAGCCTAGGGGAGCCCTAGCCTAAAGCCTAGGGGTGCCCTAGCCTGAAGGCTAGGGGAGCCCTAGCCTTAGCCTAGGGGAGCCTAAAGCCTAGCGGTGCCCTAGCCTGAAGGCTAGGGGAGCCCTAGCCTTAGCCTAGGGGAGCCCTGGCCTAAAGCCTAGGGGTGCCCTAGCCTGAAGGCTAGGGGAGCCCTAGCCTTAGTCTAGGGGAGCCTAAAGCCTAGGGGTGCCCTCGCCTGAAGGCTAGGGGAGCCCTAGCCTTAGCCTAGGGGAGCCTAAAGCCTAGGGGTGCCCTCGACTGAAGGCTAGGGGAGCCCTAGCCTTAGCCAAGGGGAGCCTAAAGCCTAGGGGTGCCCTCGCCTGAAGGCTAGGGGAGCCCTAGCCTAGCTTAGGGGAGCCTAAAGCCTAGGGGTGCCCTCGCCTGAAGGCTAGGGGAGCCCTAGCCTTAGCCTAGGGGAGCCTAAAGCCTAGGGGTGCCATAGCCAGAAGGCTAGGGGAGCCCTAGCCTTAGCCTAGGGGAGCCTAAAGCCTAGGGGTGCCCTAGCCTGAAGTCTAGGGGAGCCCTAGCCTTAGCCTAGGGGAGCCTAAAGCCTAGGGGTGCCCTAGCCTGAAGGCTAGGGGAGCCCTAGCCTTAGCCCAGGGGAGCCTAAAGCCTAGTGGTGCCCTAGCCTGAAGGCTAGGGGAGCCCTAGCCTTAGCCCAGGGGAGCCTAAAGCCTAGGGGTGCCCTAGCCTGAAGGCTAGGGGAGCCCTAGCCTTAGCCCAGGGGAGCCTAAAGCCTAGGGGTGCCCTAGCCTGAAGGCTAGGGGAGCCCTAGCCTTAGCCTAGGGGAGCCTAAAGCCTAGGGGTGCCCTAGCCTGAAGGCTAGGGGAGTCCTAGCCTTAGCCTAGGGGAGCCTAAAGCCTAGGGGTGCCCTAGCCTGAAGGCTAGGGGAACCCTAGCCTTAGCCTAGGGGAGCCTAAAGCCTAGGGGTGCCCTAGCCTGAAGGTTAGGGGAGCCCTAGCCTTAGCCTAGGGGAGCCTAAAGCCTAGGGGTGCCCTAGCCTGAAGGCTAGGGGAGCCCTAGCCTTAGCCTAGGGGAGCCTAAAGCCTAGGGGTGCCCTAGCCTGAAGGCTAGGGGAGCCCTAGCCTTAGCCTAGGGGAGCCTAAAGCCTAGGGGTGCCCTAGCCTGAAGGCTAGGGGAGCCCTAGCCTTAGCCTAGGGGAGCCTAAAGCCTAGGGGTGCCCTAGCCTGAAGGCTAGGGGAGCCCTAGCCTTAGCCTAGGGGAGCCTAAAGCCTAGGGGTGCCCTAGCCTGAAGGCTAGGGGAGCCCTAGCCTTAGCCTAGGGGAGCCTAAAGCCTAGGGGTGCCCAAGCCTGAAGGCTAGGGAAGCCCTAGCCTTAGCCTAGGGGAGCCTAAAGCCTAGGGGTGCCCTAGCCTGAAGGCTAGGGGAGCCCTAGCCTTAGCCTAGGGGAGCCTAAAGCCTAGGGGTGCCCTAGCCTGAAGGCTAGGGGAGCCCTAGCCTTAGCCTAGGGGAGCCTAAAGCCTAGGGGTGCCCTAGCCTGAAGGCTTGGGGAGCCCTAGCCTTAGCCTAGGGGAGCCTAAAGCCTAGGGGTGCCCTAGCCTGAAGGCTAGGGGAGCCCTAGCCTTAGCCTAGGGGAGCCTAAAGCCTAGGGGTGCCCTAGCCTGAAGGCTAGGGGAGCCCTAGCCTTAGCCTAGGGGAGCCTAATGCCTAGGGGTGCCCTAGCCTGAAGGCTAGGGGAGCCCTAGCCTTAGCCTTTGGGAGCCTAAAGCCTAGGGGTGCCCTAGCCTGAAGGCTAGGGGAGCCCTAGCCTTAGCCTAGGGGAGCCTAAAGCCTAGGGGTGCCCTAGCCTGAAGGCTAGGGGAGCCCTAGCCGTAGCCTAGGGGAGCCTAAAGCCTAGGGGTGCCCTAGCCTGAAGGCTAGGGGAGCCCTAGCCTTAGCCTAGGGGAGCCTAAAGCCTAGGGGTGCCCTAGCCTGAAGGCTAGGGGAGCCCTAGCCTTAGCCTAGGGGAGCCTAAAGCCTAGGGGTGCCCTAGCCTGAAGGCTAGGGGAGCCCTAGCCTTAGCCTAGGGGAGCCTAAAGCCTAGGGGTGCCCTAGCCTGAAGGCTAGGGGAGCCCTAGCCTTAGCCTAGGGGAGCCCTAGCCTAAAGCCTAGGGGTGCCCTAGCCTGAAGGCTAGGGGAGCCTTAGCCTTAGCCTAGGGGAGCCTAAAGCCTAGGGGTGCCCTAGCCTGAAGGCTAGGGGAGCCCTAGCCTTAGCCTAGGGGAGCCTAAAGCCTAGGGGTGCCCTAGCCTGAGGGCTAGGGGAGCCCTAGCCTTAGCCTAGGGTAGCCCTAGCCTAAAGCCTAGGGCTGCCCTAGCCTGAAGGCTAGGGGAGCCCAAGCCTTAGCCTAGGGGAGCCTAAAGCCTAGGGGTGCCCTAGCCTGAAGGCTAGGGGAGCCCTAGCCTTAGCCTAGGGGAGCCTAAAGCCTAGGGGTGCCCTAGCCTGAAGGCTAGGGGAGCCCTAGCCTTAGCCTACGGGAGCCTAAAGCCTAGGGGTGCCCTAGCCTGAAGGCTAGGGGAGCCCTAGCCTTAGCCTAGGGGAGCCCTAGCCTAAAGCCTAGGGGTGCCCTAGCCTGAAGGCTAGGGGAGCCCTAGCCTTAGCCTAGGGGAGCCTAAAGCCTAGGGGTGCCCTAGCCTGAAGGCTAGGGGAGCCCTAGCCTTAGCCTAGGGGAGCCTCAATCCTAGGGGTGCCCTAGCCTGAAGGCTAGGGGAGCCCTAGCCTTAGCCTACGGGAGCCTAAAGCCTAGGGGTGCCCTAGCCTGAAGGCTAGGGGAGCCCTAGCCTTAGCCTAGGGGAGCCTAAAGCCTAGGGGTGCCCTAGCCTGAAGGCTAGGGGAGCCCTAGCCTTAGCCTAGGGGAGCCTAAAGCCTAGGGGTGCCCTAGCCTGAAGGCTAGGGGAGCCCTAGCCTTAGCCTAGGGGAGCCTAAAGCCTAGGGGCGCCCTAGCCTGAAGGCTAGGGGAGCCCTAGCCTTAGCCTAGGGGAGCCTAAAGCCTAGGGGTGCCCTAGCCTGAAGGCTAGGGGAGCCCTAACCTTAGCTAGGGGAGCCTAAAGCCTAGGGGTGCCCTAGCCTGAAGGCTAGGGGAGCCCTAGCCTTAGCCTAGGGGAGCCTAAAGCCTAGGGGTGCCCTAGCCTGAAGGCTAGGGGAACCCTAGCCTTAGCCTAGGGGAGCCTAAAGCCTAGGGGTGCCCTAGCCTGAAGGCTAGGGGAGCCCTAGCCTTAGCCTAGGGGAGCCTAAAGCCTAGGGGTGCCCTAGCCTGAAGGCTAGGGGAGCCCTAGCCTTAGCCTAGGGGAGCCTAAAGCCTAGGGGTGCCCTAGCCTGAAGGCTAGGGGAGCCCTAGCCTTAGCCTAGGGGAGCCTAAAGCCTAGGGGTGCCCTAGCCTAAAGGCTAGGGGAGCCCTAGCCTTAGCCTAGGGGAGCCTAAAGCCTAGGGGTGCCCTAGCCTGAAGGCTAGGGGAGCCCTAGCCATAGCCTAGGGGAGCCTAAAGCCTAGGGGTGCCCTAGCCTGAAGGCTAGGGGAGCCCTAGCCTTAGCCTAGGGGAGCCTAAAGCCTAGGGGTGCCCTAGCCTGAAGGCTAGGGGAGCCCTAGCCTTAGCCTAGGGGAGCCTAAAGCCTAGGGGTGCCCTAGCCTGAAGGCTAGGGGAGCCCTAGCCTTAGCCTAGGGGAGCCCTAGCCTAAAGCCTAGGGGTGCCGTAGCCTGAAGGCTAGGGGAGCCCTAGCCTTAGCCTAGGTGAGCCTAAAGCCTGGGGGTGCCCTAGCCTGAAGGCTAGGGGAGCCCTAGCCTTAGCCTAGGGGAGCCCTAGCCTAAAGCCTAGGGGTGCCCTAGCCTGAAGGCTAGGGGAGCCCTAGCCTTAGCCTAGGGGAGCCTAAAGCCTAGGGGTGCCCTAGCCTGAAGGCTAGGGGAGCCCTAGCCTTAGCCTAGGGGAGCCCTAGCCTAAAGCCCAGGGGTGCCCTAGCCTGAAGGCTAGGGGAGCCCTAGCCTTAGCCTAGGGGAGCCTAAAGCATAGGGGTGCCCTAGCCTGAAGGCTAGGGGAGCCCTAGCCTTAGCCTAGGGGAGCCTAAAGCCTAGGGGTGCCCTAGCCTGAAGGCTAGGGGAGCCCTAGCCTTAGCCTAGGGGAGCCTAAAGCCTAGGGGTGCCCTAGCCTGAAGGCTAGGGGAGCCCTAGCCTTAACCTAGGGGAGCCTAAAGCCTAGGGGTGCCCTAGCCTGAAGGCTAGGGGAGCCCTAGCCTTAGCCTAGGGGAGCCTAAAGCCTAGGGGTGCCCTAGCCTGAAGGCTAGGGGAGCCCTAGCCTTAGCCTAGGGGAGCCTAAAGCCTAGGGGTGCCCTAGCCTGAAGGCTAGGGGAGCCCTAGCCTTAGCCTAGGGGAGCCTAAAGCCTAGGGGTGCCCTAGCCTGAGGGCTAGGGGAGCCCTAGCCTTAGCCTAGGGGAGCCCTAGCCTAAAGCCTAGGGGTGTCCTAGCCTGAAGGCTAGGGCAGCCCTAGCCTTAGCCTAGGGGAGCCTGAAGGCTAGGGGAGCCCTAGCCTTAGCCTAGGGGAGCCTAAAGCCTAGGGGTGCCCTAGCCAGAAGGCTAGGGGAGCCCTAGCCTTAGCCTAGGGGAGCCTAAAGCCTAGGGTTGCCCTAGCCTGAATGCTAGGGGAGCCCTAGCCTTAGCCTAGGGGAGCCTAAAGCCTAGGGGTGCCCTAGCCTGAAGGCTAGGGGAGCCCTAGCCTTAGCCTAGGGGAGCCTAAAGCCTAGGGGTGCCCTAGCCTGAAGGCTAGGGGAGCCCTAGCCTTAGCCTAGGGGAGCCTCAAGCCTAGGGGTGCCCTAGCATGAAGGCTAGGGGAGCCCTAGCCTTAGCCTAGGGGAGCCTAAAGCCTAGGGGTGCCCTAGCCTGAAGGCTAGGGGAGCCCTAGCCTTAGCCTAGGGGAGCCTAAAGCCTAGGGGTGCCCTAGCCTGAAGGCTAGGGGAGCCCTAGCCTTAGCCTAGGGGAGCCTAAAGCCTAGGGGTGCCCTAGCCTGAAGGCTAGGGGAGCCCTAGCCTTAGCCTAGGGGAGCCTAAAGCCTAGGGGTGCCCTAGCCTGAAGGCTAGGGGAGCCCTAGCCTTAGCCTAGGGGAGCCCTAGCCTAAAGCCTAGGGGTGCCGTAGCCTGAAGGCTAGGGGAGCCCTAACCTTAGCCTAGGGGAGCCTAAAGCCTGGGGGTTCCCTAGCCTGAAGGCTAGGGGAGCCCTAGCCTTAGCCTAGGGGAGCCCTAGCTTAAAGCCTAGGGGTGCCCTAGCCTGAAGGCTAGGGGAGGCCTAGCCTTAGCCTAGGGGAGCCTAAAGCCTAGGGGTGCCCTAGCCTGAAGGCTAGGGGAGCCCTAGCCTTAGCCTAGGGGAGCCCTAGCCTAAAGCCCAGTGGTGCCATAGCCTGAAGGCTAGGGGAGCCCTAGCCTTAGCCTAGGGGAGCCTAAAGCCTAGGGGTGCCCTAGCCTGAAGGCTAGGGGAGCCCTAGCCTTAGCCTAGGGGAGCCTAAAGCCTAGGGGTGCCCTAGCCTGAAGGCTAGGGGAGCCCTAGCCTTAGCCTAGGGGAGCCTAAAGCCTAGGGGTGCCCTAGCCTGAAGGCTAGGGGAGCCCTAGCCTTAGCCTAGGGGAGCCTAAAGCCTAGGGGTGCCCTAGCCTGAAGGCTAGGGGAGCCCTAGCCTTAGCCTAGGGGAGCCTAAAGCCTAGGGGTGCCCTAGCCTGAAGGCTAGGGGAGCCCTAGCCTTAGCCTAGGGGAGCCTAAAGCCTAGGGGTGCCCTAGCCTGAGGGCTAGGGGAGCCCTAGCCTTAGCCTAGGGGAGCCCTAGCCTAAAGCCTAGGGGTGCCCTAGCCTGAAGGCTAGGGCAGCCCTAGCCTTAGCCTAGGGGAGCCTGAAGGCTAGGGGAGCCCTAGCCTTAGCCTAGGGGAGCCTAAAGCTTAGGGGTGCCCTAGCCTGAAGGCTAGGGGAGCCCTAGCCTTAGCCTAGGGGAGCCTAAAGCCTAGGGGTGCCCTAGCCTGAAGGCTAGGGGAGCCCTAGCCTTAGCCTAGGGGAGCCTAAAGCCTAGTGGTGCCCTAGCCTGAAGGCTAGGGGAGCCCTAGCCTTAGCCTAGGGGAGCCTAAAGCCTAGGGGTGCCCTAGCCTGAAGGCTAGGGGAGCCCTAGCCTTAGCCTAGGGGAGCCTCAAGCCTAGGGGTGCCCTAGCCTGAAGGCTAGGGGAGCCCTAGCCTTAGCCTAGGGGAGCCTAAAGCCTAGGGGTGCCCTAGCCTGAAGGCTAGGGGAGCCCTAGCCTTAGCCTAGGGGAGCCTAAAGCCTAGGGGTGCCCTAGCCTGAAGGCTAGGGGAGCCCTAGCCTTAGCCTAGGGGAGCCTAAAGCCTAGGGGTTCCCTAGCCTGAAGGCTAGGGGAGCCCTAGCCTTAGCCTAGGGGAGCCTAAAGCCTAGGGGTGCCGTAGCCTGAAGGCTAGGGGAGACCTAGCCTTAGTCTAGGGGAGCCTAAAGCTTAGGGGTGCCCTAGCCTGAAGGCTAGGGGAGCCCTAGCCTTAGCCTAGGGGAGCCCTAGCATAAAGCCCAGGGGTGCCCTAGCCTGAAGGCTAGGGGAGCCCTAGCCTTAGCCTAGGGGAGCCTAAATCCTAGGGGTGCCCTAGTCTGAAGGCTAGGGGAGCCCTAGCCTTAGCCTAGGGGAGCCCTAGCATAAAGCCCAGGGGTGCCGTAGCCTGAAGGCCAGGGGAGCCCTAGCCTTAGCCTAGGGGAGCCTAAAGCCTAGGGGTGCCCTAGCCTGAAGGCTAGGGGAGCCCTAGCCTTAGTCTAGGGGAGCCCTAGCCTAAAGCCTAGGGGTGCCCTAGCCTGAAGGCTAGGGGAGCCCTAGCCTTAGCCTAGGGGAGCCTAAAGCCTAGGGGTGCCCTAGCCTGAAGGCTAGGGGAGGCCTAGCCTTAGCCTAGGGTTGCCCTAGCATAAAGCCCAGGGGAGCCCTAGCCTTAGCCTAGCGGAGCCTAAAGCCTAGGGGTGCCCTAGCCTGAAGGCTAGGGGAGCCCTAGCCTTAGCCTAGGGGAGCCTAAAGCCTAGGGGTGCCCTAGCCTGAAGGCTAGGGGAGCCCTAGCCTTAGCCTAGGGGAGCCTAAAGCCTAGGGGTGCCCTAGCCTGAAGGCTAGGGGAGCCCTAGCCTTAGCCTAGGGGAGCCTAAAGCCTAGGGGTGCCCTAGCCTGAAGGCTAGGGGAGCCCTAGCCTTAGCCTAGGGGAGCCTAAAGCCTAGGGGTGCCCTAGCCTGAAGGCTAGGGGAGCCCTAGCCTTAGCCTAGGGGAGCCTAAAGCATAGGGGTGCCCTAGCCTGAAGGCTAGGGGAGCCCTAGCCTTAGCCTAGGGGAGCCTAAAGCATAGGGGTGCCCTAGCCTGAAGGCTAGGGGAGCCCTAGCCTTAGCCTAGGGGAGCCTAAAGCCTAGGGGTGCCCTAGACTGAGGGCTAGGGGAGCCCTAGCCTTAGCCTAGGGGAGCCCTAGCCTTAGCCTAGGGGAGCCTGAAGGCTAGGGGAGCCCTAGCCTTAGCCTAGGGGAGCCTAAAGCCTAGGGGTGCCCTAGCCTGAAGGCTAGGGGAGCCCTAGCCTTAGCCTAGGGGAGCCTAAAGCCTAGGGGTGCCCTAGCCTGAAGGCTAGGGGAGCCCTAGCCTTAGCCTAGGGGAGCCTAAAGCCTAGTGGTGCCCTAGCCTGAAGGCTAGGGGAGCCCTAGCCTTAGCCTAGGGGAGCCTAAAGCCTAGGGGTGCCCTAGCCTGAAGGCTAGGGGAGCCCTAGCCTTAGCCTAGGGGAGCCTCAAGCCTAGGGGTGCCCTAGCCTGAAGGCTAGGGGAGCCCTAGCCTTAGCCTAGGGGAGCCTAAAGCCTAGGGGTGCCCTAGCCTGAAGGCTAGGGGAGCCCTAGCCTTAGCCTAGGGGAGCCTAAAGCCTAGGGGTGCCCTAGACTGAAGGCTAGGGGAGCCCTAGCCTTAGCCTAGGGGAGCCTAAAGCCTAGGGGTTCCCTAGCCTGAAGGCTAGGGGAGCCCTAGCCTTAGCCTAGGGGAGCCTAAAGCCTAGGGGTGCCGTAGCCTGAAGGCTAGGGGAGACCTAGCCTTAGTCTAGGGGAGCCTAAAGCTTAGGGGTGCCCTAGCCTGAAGGCTAGGGGAGCCCTAGCCTTAGCCTAGGGGAGCCCTAGCATAAAGCCCAGGGGTGCCCTAGCCTGAAGGCTAGGGGAGCCCTAGCCTTAGCCTAAGGGAGCCTAAAGCCTAGGGGTGCCATAGCCTGAAGGCTAGGGGAGCCCTAGCCTTAGCCTAGGGGAGCCCTAGCATAAAGCCCAGGGGTGCCGTAGCCTGAAGGCCAGGGGAGCCCTAGTCTTAGCCTAGGGGAGCCTAAAGCCTAGGGGTGCCCTAGCCTGAAGGCTAGGGGAGCCCTAGCCTTAGTCTAGGGGAGCCCTAGCCTAAAGCCTAGGGGTGCCCTAGCCTGAAGGCTAGGGGAGCCCTAGCCTTAGCCTAGGGGAGCCCTAGCCTAAAGCCTAGGGGTGCCCTAGCCTGAAGGCTAGGGGAGCCCTAGCCTTAGCCTAGGTGAACCTAAAGCCTAGGGGTGCCCTAGCCTGAAGGCTAGGGGCCCGTAGCCTTAGCCTAGGGGAGCCCTAGCCTAAAGCCTAGGGGTGCCCTAGCCTGAAGGCTAGGGGAGCCCTAGCCTTAGCCTAGGGGAGCCTAAAGCCTAGGGGTGCCCTAGCCTGAAGGCTAGGGGAGCCCTAGACTTAGCCTAGGGAAGCCCTAGCCTAAAGCCTAGCGGTGCCCTAGCCTGAAGGCTAGGGGAGCCCTAGCCTTAGCCTAGGGGAGCCTAAAGCCTAGGGGTGCCCTAGCCTGAAGGCTAGGGGAGCCCTAGCCTTAGCCTAGGGGAGCCCTAGCCTACAGCCTAGGGGTGCCCTAGCCTGAAGGCTAGGGGAGCCCTAGCCTTAGCCTAGGGGAGCCTAAAGCCTAGGGGTGCCCTAGCCTGAAGGCTAGGGCAGCCCTAGTCTTAGCCTTGGGGAGTCCTAGCCTAAAGCCTAGGGGTGCCCTAGCCTGAAGGCTAGGGGAGCCCTACCCTTAGCCTAGGGGAGCCTAAAGCCTAGGGGTGCCATAGCCTGAAGGCTAGGGGAGCCCTAGCCTTAGCCTAGGGGAGCCCTAGCTAAAGCCTAGGGGTGCCCTATCCTGAAGGCTAGGGGAGCCCTAGCCTTATCCTAGGGGAGGCTAAAGCCTAGGGGTGCTCTAGCCTGAAGGCTAGGGGAGCCCTAGCCTTAGCTTAGGGGAGCCCTAGCCTAAAGCCAAGGGGTGCCCTAGCCTGAAGGCTAGGGGTGCCCTAGCCTTAGCCTAGGGGAGCCTAAAGCCTAGGGGTGCCCTAGCCTTAGCCTAGGGGAGCCCTATCCTAAAGCCTAGGGGTGCCCTAGCCTGAAGGCTAGAGGAGCCCTAGCCTTAGCCTAGGGGAGCCTAAAGCCTAGGGGTGCCCTAGCCTGAAGGCTAGGGGAGCCCTAGCCTTAGCCTAGGGGAGCCCTAGCCTAAAGCCTAGGGGTGCCCTAGCCTGAAGGCTAGGGGAGCCCTAGCCTTAGCCTAGGGGAGCCTAAAGCCTAGGGGTGCCCTAGCCTGAAGGCTAGGGGAGCCCTAGCCTTAGCCTAGGGGAGCCCTAGCCTAAAGCCAAGGGGTGCCCTAGCCTGAAGGCTAGGGGAGCCCTAGCCTTAGCCTAGGGGAGCCTAAAGCCTAGGGGTGCCCTAGCCTGAAGGCTAGGGGAGCCCTAGCCTTGGCCTAGGGGAGCCTAAAGCCTAGGGGTGCCCTAGCCTGAAGGCTAGGGGAGCCCTAGCCTTAGCCTAGGGGAGCCCTAGCCTAAAGCCAAGGGGTGCCCTAGCCTGAAGGCTAGGGGAGCCCTAGCCTAAAGCCGAGGGGTGCCCTCGCCTGAAGGCTAGGGGAGCCCTAGCCTTAGGCTAGGGGAGCCCTAGCCTAAAGCCGAGGGGTGCCCTCGCCTGAAGGCTAGGGGAGCCCTAGCCTTAGGCTAGGGGAACCCTAGCCTAAAGCCGAGGGGTGCCCTCGCCTGAAGGCTAGGGGAGCCCTAGCCTTAGGCTAGGGGAGCCCTAGCCTAAAGCCGAGGGGTGCCCTCGCCTGAAGGCTAGGGGAGCCCTAGCCTTAGGCTAGGGGAGCCCTAGCCTAAAGCCGAGGGGTGCCCTCGCCTAAAGGCTCGGGGAGCCCTAGCCTTAGGCTAGGGGAGCCCTAGCCTAAAGCCGAGGGGTGCCCTCGCCTGAAGGCTAGGGGAGCCCTAGCCTTAGGCTAGGGGAGCCCTAGCCTAAAGCCGAGGGGTGCCCTCGCCTGAAGGCTAGGGGAGCCCTAGCCTTAGGCTAGGGGAGCCCTAGCCTAAAGCCGAGGGGTGCCCTCGCCTGAAGGCTAGGGGAGCCCTAGCCTTACCCTAGGGGAGCCCTAGCCTAAAGCCGAGGGGTGCCCTCGCCTGAAGGCTAGGGGAGCCCTAGCCTTAGCCTAGGGGAGCCTAAAGCCTAGGGGTGCCCTAGCCTGAAGGCTAGGGGAGCCCTAGCCTTAGCCTAGGGGAGCCTAAAGCCTAGGGGTGCCCTAGCCTGAAGGCTAGGGGAGCCCTAGCCTTAGCCTAGGGGAGCCTAAAGCCTAGGGGTGCCCTAGCCTGAAGGCTAGGGGAGCCCTAGCCTTAGCCTAGGGGAGCCTAAAGCCTAATGGTGCCCTAGCCTGAAGGCTAGGGGAGCCCTAGCCTTAGCCTAGGGGAGCCTAAAGCCTAGGGGTGCCCTAGCCTGAAGGCTAGGGGAGCCCTAGCCTTAGCCTAGGGGAGCCCTAGCCTAAAGCCTAGGGGTGCCCTAGCCTGAAGGCTAGGGGAGAACTAGCCTTAGCCTAGGGGAGCCTAAAGCCTAGGGGTGCCCTAGCCTGAAGGCTAGGGGAGCCCTAGCCTTAGCCTAGGTGAGCCCTAGCCTAAAGCCTAGGGGTGCCCTAGGCTGAAGGCTAGGGGAGCCCTAGCCTTAGCCTAGGGGAGCCCTAGCCTAAAGCCTAGGGGTGCCCTAGTCTGAAGGCTAGGGGAGCCCTAGCCTTAGCCTAGGGGAGCCTAAAGCCTAGGGGTGCCCTAGCCTGAAGGCTAGGGGAGCCCTAGCCTTAGCCTAGGGGAGCCCTAGCCTAAAGCCTAGGGGTGCCCTAGCCTGAAGGCTAGGGGAGCCCTAGCCTTAGCCTAGGGGAGCCTAAAGCCTAGGGGTGCCCTAGCCTGAAGGCTAGGGGAGGCCTAGCCTTAGCCTAGGGGAGCCTAAAGCCTAGCGGTGCCCTAGCCTGAAGGGTAGAGGAGCCCTAGCCTTAGCCTAGGGGAGCCCTAGCCTTAGCCTAGGGGAGCCCTAGCCTTAGCCTAGGGGAGCCTAAAGCCTAAGGGTGCCCTAGCCTGAAGGCTAGGGGAGCCCTAGCCTTAGCCTAGGGGAGCCTAAAGCCTAGGGGTGCCCTCGCCTGAAGGCTAGGGGAGCCCTAGCCTTAGCCTAGGGGAGCCTAAAGCCTAGGGGTGCCCTCGCCTGAAGGCTAGAGGAGCCCTAGCCTTAGCCTAGGGGAGCCTAAAGCCTACGGGTGCCCTCGCCTGAAGGCTAGGGGAGCCCTAGCCTTAGCCTAGGGGAGCCTAAAGCCTAGGGGTGCCCTCGCCTGAAGGCTAGGGGAGCCCTAGCCTTAGCCAAGGGGAGCCTAAAGCCTAGGGGTGCCCTCGCCTGAAGGCTAGGGGAGCCCTAGCCTAAGCCTAGGGGAGCCTAAAGCCTAGGGGTGCCCTCGCCTGAAGGCTAGGGGAGCCCTAGCCTTAGCCTAGGGGATCCTAAAGCCTAGGGGTGCCCTCGCCTGAAGGCTAGGGGAGCACTAGCCTTAGCCTAGGGGAGCCTAAAGCCTAGGGGTGCCCTCGCCTGAAGGCTAGGGGAGCCCTAGCCTTAGCCTAGGGGAGCCCTAGCCTAAAGCCTAGGGGTGCCCTCGCCTGAAGGCTAGGGGAGCCCTAGCCTTAGCCTAGGGGAGCCCTAGCCTAAAGCCTAGGGGTGCCCTAGCCTGAAGGCTAGGGGAGCCCTAGCCTTAGCCTAGGGGAGCCCTAGCCTAAAGCCTAGGTGTGCCCTAGCCTGAAGGCTAGGGGAGCCCTAGCCTTAGCCTAGGGGAGCCCTAGCCTAAAGCCTAGGGGTGCCCTCGCCTGAAGGCGAGGGGAGCCCTAGCCTTAGCCTAGGGGAGCCTAAAGCCTAGGGGTGCCCTAGCCTGAAGGCTAGAGGAGCCCTAGCCTTAGCCTAGGGGAGCCTAAAGCCTAGGGGTGCCCTAGCCTGAAGGCTAGGGGAGCCCTAGCCTTAGCCTAGGGGAGCCCTAGCCTAAAGCCTAGGGGTGCCCTAGCCTGAAGGCTAGGGGAGCCCTAGCCTTAGCCTAGGGGAGCCTAAAGCCTAGGGGTGCCCTAGCCTGAAGGCTAGGGGAGCCCTAGCCTTAGCCTAGGGGAGCCCTAGCCTAAAGCCAAGGGGTGCCCTAGCCTGAAGGCTAGGGGAGCCCTAGCCTTAGACTAGGGGAGCCTAAAGCCTAGGGGTGCCCTAGCCTGAAGGCTAGGGGAGCCCTAGCCTTGACCTAGGGGAGCCTAAAGCCTAGGGGTGCCCTAGGCTGAAGGCTAGGGGAGCCCTAGCCTTAGCCTAGGGGAGCCCTAGCCTAAAGCCAAGGGGTGCCCTAGCCTGAAGGCTAGGGGAGCCCTAGCCTAAAGCCGAGGGGTGCCCTCGCCTGAAGGCTAGGGGAGCCCTAGCCTTAGGCTAGGGGAGCCCTAGCCTAAAGCCGAGGGGTGCCCTCGCCTGAAGGCTAGGGGAGCCCTAGCCTTAGGCTAGGGGAGCCCTAGCCTAAAGCCGAGGGGTGCCCTCGCCTGAAGGCTAGGGGAGCCCTAGCCTTAGGCTAGGGGAGCCCTAGCCTAAAGCCGAGGGGTGCCCTCGCCTGAAGGCTAGGGGAGCCCTAGCCTTAGGCTAGGGGAGCCCTAGCCTAAAGCCGAGGGGTGCCCTCGCCTAAAGGCTAGGGGAGCCCTAGCCTTAGGCTAGGGGAGCCCTAGCCTAAAGCCGAGGGGTACCCTCGCCTGAAGGCTAGGGGAGCCCTAGCCTTAGGCTAGGGGAGCCCTAGCCTAAAGCCGAGGGGTGCCCTCTCCTGAAGGCTAGGGGAGCCCTAGCCTTAGGCTAGGGGAGCCCTAGCCTAAAGCCGAGGGGTGCCCTCGCCTGAAGGCTAGGGGAGCCCTAGCCTTAGCCTAGGGGAGCCCTAGCCTAAAGCCGAGGGGTGCCCTCGCCTGAAGGCTAGGGGAGCCCTAGCCTTAGCCTAGGGGAGCCCTAGCCTAAAGCCGAGGGGTGCCCTCGCCTGAAGGCTAGGGGAGCCCTAGCCTTAGGCTAGGGGAGCCCTAGCCTAAAGCCGAGGGGTGCCCTCGCCTGAATGCTAGGGGAGCCCTAGCCTTAGCCTAGGGGAGCCTAAAGCCTAGGGGTGCCCTAGCCTGAAGGCTAGGGGAGCCCTAGCCTTAGCCTAGGGGAGCCTAAAGCCTAGGGGTGCCCTAGCCTGAAGGCTAGGGGAGCCCTAACCTTAGCCTAGGGGAGCCTAAAGCCTAGGGGTGCCCTAGCCTGAAGGCTAGGGGAGCCCTAGCCTTAGCCTAGGGGAGCCTAAAGCCTAATGGTGCCCTAGCCTGAAGGCTAGGGGAGCCCTAGCCTTAGCCTAGGGGAGCCTAAAGCCTAGGGGTGCCCTAGCCGGAAGGCTAGGGGAGCCCTAGCCTTAGCCTAGGGGAGCCCTAGCCTAAAGCCTAGGGGTGCCCTAGCCTGAAGGCTAGGGGAGCACTAGCCTTAGCCTAGGGGAGCCTAAAGCCTAGGGGTGCCCTAGCCTGAAGGCTAGGGGAGCCCTAGCCTTAGCCTAGGTGAGCCCTAGCCTAAAGCCTAGGGGTGCCCTAGGCTGAAGGCTAGGGGAGCCCTAGCCTTAGCCTAGGGGAGCCCTAGCCTAAAGCCTAGGGGTGCCCTAGTCTGAAGGCTAGGGGAGCCCTAGCCTTAGCCTAGGGGAGCCTAAAGCCTAGGGGTGCCCTAGCCTGAAGGCTAGGGGAGCCCTAGCCTTAGCCTAGGGGAGCCCTAGCCTAAAGCCTAGGGGTGCCCTAGCCTGAAGGCTAGGGGAGCCCTAGCCTTAGCCTAGGGGAGCCTAAAGCCTAGGGGTGCCCTAGCCTGAAGGCTAGGGGAGACCTAGCCTTAGCCTAGGGGAGCCTAAAGCCTAGCGGTGCCCTAGCCTGAAGGGTAGAGGAGCCCTAGCCTTAGCCTAGGGGAGCCCTAGCCTTAGCCTAGGGGAGCCCTAGCCTTAGCCTAGGGGAGCCTAAAGCCTAAGGGTGCCCTAGCCTGAAGGCTAGGGGAGCCCTAGCCTTAGCCTAGGGGAGCCTAAAGCCTAGGGGTGCCCTCGCCTGAAGGCTAGGGGAGCCCTAGCCTTAGCCTAGGGGAGCCTAAGGCCTAGGGGTGCCCTCGCCTGAAGGCTAGGGGAGCCCTAGCCTTAGCCTAGGGGAGCCTAAAGCCTACGGGTGCCCTCGCCTGAAGGCTTGGGGAGCCCTAGCCTTAGCCTAGGGGAGCCTAAAGCCTAGGGGTGCCCTCGCCTGAAGGCTAGGGGAGCCCTAGCCTTAGCCAAGGGGAGCCTAAAGCCTAGGGGTGCCCTCGCCTGAAGGCTAGGGGAGCCCTAGCCTAAGCCTAGGGGAGCCTAAAGCCTAGGGGTGCCCTCGCTTGAAGGCTAGGGGAGCCCTAGCCTTAGCCTAGGGGAGCCCTAGCCTAAAGCCTAGGGGTGCCCTCGCCTGAAGGCTAGGGGAGCCCTAGCCTTAGCCTAGGGGAGCCCTAGCCTAAAGCCTAGGGGTGCCCTAGCCTGAAGGCTAGGGGAGCCCTAGCCTTAGCCTAGGGGAGCCCTAGCCTAAAGCCTAGGGGTGCCCTCGCCTGAAGGCGAGGGGAGCCCTAGCCTTAGCCTAGGGGAGCCTAAAGCCTAGGGGTGCCCTCGCCTGAAGGCTAGGGGAGCCCTAGCCTTAGCCTAGGGGAGCCTAAAGCCTAGGGGTGCCCTTGCCTGAAGGCTAGGGGAGCCCTAGCCTTAGCCAAGGGGAGCCTAAAGCCTAGGGGTGCCCTCGCCTGAAGGCTAGGGGAGCCCTAGCCTAAGCCTAGGGGAGCCTAAAGCCTAGGGGTGCCCTAGCCTGAAGGCTAGGGGAGCCCAAGCCTTAGCCTAGGGGAGCCCTAGCCTAAAGCCTAGGGGTGCCCTAGCCTGAAGGCTAGGGGAGCCCTAGCCTTAGCCTAGGGGAGCCCTAGCCTAAAGCCTAGGGGTGCCCTAGCCTGAAGGCTAAGGGAGCCCTAGCCTTAGCCCAGGGGAGCCCTAGCCTAAAGCCTAGGGGTGCCCTAGCCTGAAGGCTAGGGGAGCCCTAGCCTCAGCCTAGGGGAGCCCTAGCCTAAAGCCTAGGGGTGCCCTAGCCTGAAGGCTAGGGGAGCCCTAGCCTTAGCCTAGGGGAGCCCTAGCCTAAAGCCTAGGGGTGCCCTAGCCTGAAGGCTAGGGGAGCCCTAGCCTTAGCCTAGGGGAGCCTAAAGCCTAGGGGTGCCCTAGCCTGAAGGCTAGGGGAGCCCTAGCCTTAGCCTAGGGGAGCCTAAAGCCTAGGGGTGCCCTAGCCTGAAGGCTAGGGGAGCCCTAGCCTTAGCCTAGGGGAGCCTAAAGCCTAGGGGTGCCCTAGCCTGAAGGCTAGCGGAGCCCTAGCCTTAGCCTAGGGGAGCCTAAAGCCTAGGGGTGCCCTAGCCTGAAGGCTAGGGGAGCCCTAGCCTTAGCCTAGGGGAGCCTAAAGCCTAGGGGTGCCCTAGCCTGAAGGCTAGGGGAGCTCTAGCCTTAGCCTAGGGGAGCCTAAAGCCTAGGGCTGCCCTAGCCTGAAGGCTAGGGGAGCCCTAGCCTTAGCCTAGGGGAGCCTAAAGCCTAGGGGTGCCCTAGCCTGAAGGCTAGAGGAGCCCTAGCCTTAGCCTAGGGGAGCCTAAAGCCTAGGGGTGCCCTAGCCTGAAGGCTAGGGGAGCCCTAGCCTTAGCCTAGGGGAGCCTAAAGTCTAGGGGTGCCCTAGCCTGAAGGCTAGGGGAGCCCTAGCCTTAGCCTAGGGGAGCCTAAAGCCTAGGGGTGCCCTAGCCTTAAGGCTAGGGGAGCCCTAGCCTTAGCCTAGGGGAGCCTAAAGCCTAGGGGTGCCCTAGCCTGAAGGCTAGGGGAGCCCTAGCCTTAGCCTAGGGGAGCCCTAGCCTAAAGCCTAGGGGTGCCCTAGCCTGAAGGCTAGGGGAGCCCTAGCCTTAGCCTAGGGGAGCCTAAAGCCTAGGGGTGCCCTAGCCTGAAGGCTAGGGGAGCCCTAGCCTTAGCCTATGTGAGCCCTAGCCTAAAGCCTAGGGGTGCCCTAGCCTGAAGGCTAGGGGAGCCCTAGCCTTAGCCTTGGGGAGCCCTAGCCTAAAGCCTAGGGGTGCCCTAGTCTGAAGGCTAGGGGAGACCTAGCCTTAGCCTAGGAGTGCCTAAAGCCTAGGGGTGCCCTAGCCTGAAGGCTAGGGGAGCCCTAGCCTTAGCCTAGGGGAGCCCTAGCCTAAAGCCTAGGGGTGCCCTAGCCTGAAGGCTAGGGGAGCCCTAGCCTTAGCCTAGGGGAGCCTAAAGCCTAGGGGTGCCCTAGCCTGAAGGCTAGGGGAGCCCTAGCCTTCGCCTAGGGGAGCCCTAGCCTAAAGCCTAGGGGTGCCCTAGCCTGAAGGCTAGGGGAGGCCTAGCCTTAGCCTAGGGGAGCCTAAAGCCTAGGGGTGCCCTAGCCTGAAGGCTAGGGGAGCCCTAGCCTTAGCCTAGGGGAGCCCTAGCCTTAGCCTAGGGGAGCCCTAGCCTTAGCTTAGGGGAGCCTAAAGCCTAGGGGTGCCCTAGCCTGAAGGCTAGGGGAGCCTTAGCCTTAGCCTAGGGGAGCCTAAAGCCTAGGGGTGCCCTCGCCTGAAGGCTAGGGGAGCCCTAACCTTAGCCTAGGGGAGCCTAAAGCCTAGGGGTGCACTCGCCTGAAGGCTAGGGGAGCCCTAGCCTTAGCCTAGGGGAGCCTAAAGCCTAGGGGTGCCCTTGCCTGAAGGCTAGGGGAGCCCTAGCCTTAGCCAAGGGGAGCCTAAAGCCTAGGGGTGCCCTCGCCTGAAGGCTAGGGGAGCCCTAGCCTAAGCCTAGGGGAGCCTAAAGCCTAGGGGTGCCCTAGCCTGAAGGCTAGGGGAGCCCAAGCCTTAGCCTAGGGCAGCCCTAGCCTAAAGCCTAGGGGTGCCCTAGCCTGAAGGCTAGGGGAGCCCTAGCCTTAGCCTAGGGGAGCCCTAGCCTAAAGCCTAGGGGTGCCCTAGCCTGAAGGCTAAGGGAGCCCTAGCCTTAGCCTAGGGGAGCCCTAGCCTAAAGCCTAGGGGTGCCCTAGCCTGAAGGCTAGGGGAGCCCTAGCCTCAGCCTAGGGGAGCCCTAGCCTAAAGCCTAGGGGTGCCCTAGCCTGAAGGCTAGGGGAGCCCTAGCCTTAGCCTAGGGGAGCCCTAGCCTAAAGCCTAGGGGTGCCCTAGCCTGAAGGCTAGGGGAGCCCTAGCCTTAGCCTAGGGGAGCCTAAAGCCTAGGGGTGCCCTAGCCTGAAGGCTAGGGGAGCCCTAGCCTTAGCCTAGGGGAGCCTAAAGCCTAGGGGTGCCCTAGCCTGAAGGCTAGGGGAGCCCTAGCCTTAGCCTAGGGGAGCCTAAAGCCTAGGGGTGCCCTAGCCTGAAGGCTAGCGGAGCCCTAGCCTTAGCCTAGGGGAGCCTAAAGCCTAGGGGTGCCCTAGCCTGAAGGCTAGGGGAGCCCTAGCCTTAGCCTAGGGGAGCCTAAAGCCTAGGGGTGCCCTAGCCTGAAGGCTAGGGGAGCTCTAGCCTTAGCCTAGGGGAGCCTAAAGCCTAGGGCTGCCCTAGCATGAAGGCTAGGGGAGCCCTAGCCTTAGCCTAGGGGAGCCTAAAGCCTAGGGGTGCCCTAGCCTGAAGGCTAGAGGAGCCCTAGCCTTAGCCTAGGGGAGCCTAAAGCCTAGGGGTGCCCTAGCCTGAAGGCTAGGGGAGCCCTAGCCTTAGCCTAGGGGAGCCTAAAGTCTAGGGGTGCCCTAGCCTGAAGGCTAGGGGAGCCCTAGCCTTAGCCTAGGGGAGCCTAAAGCCTAGGGGTGCCCTAGCCTTAAGGCTAGGGGAGCCCTAGCCTTAGCCTAGGGGAGCCTAAAGCCTAGGGGTGCCCTAGCCTGAAGGCTAGGGGAGCCCTAGCCTTAGCCTAGGGGAGCCCTAGCCTAAAGCCTAGGGGTGCCCTAGCCTGAAGGCTAGGGGAGCCCTAGCCTTAGCCTAGGGGAGCCTAAAGCCTAGGGGTGCCCTAGCCTGAAGGCTAGGGGAGCCCTAGCCTTAGCCTATGTGAGCCCTAGCCTAAAGCCTAGGGGTGCCCTAGCCTGAAGGCTAGGGGAGCCCTAGCCTTAGCCTTGGGGAGCCCTAGCCTAAAGCCTAGGGGTGCCCTAGTCTGAAGGCTAGGGGAGACCTAGCCTTAGCCTAGGAGTGCCTAAAGCCTAGGGGTGCCCTAGCCTGAAGGCTAGGGGAGCCCTAGCCTTAGCCTAGGGGAGCCCTAGCCTAAAGCCTAGGGGTGCCCTAGCCTGAAGGCTAGGGGAGCCCTAGCCTTAGCCTAGGGGAGCCTAAAGCCTAGGGGTGCCCTAGCCTGAAGGCTAGGGGAGCCCTAGCCTTCGCCTAGGGGAGCCCTAGCCTAAAGCCTAGGGGTGCCCTAGCCTGAAGGCTAGGGGAGGCCTAGCCTTAGCCTAGGGGAGCCTAAAGCCTAGGGGTGCCCTAGCCTGAAGGCTAGGGGAGCCCTAGCCTTAGCCTAGGGGAGCCCAAGCCTTAGCCTAGGGGAGCCCTAGCCTTAGCTTAGGGGAGCCTAAAGCCTAGGGGTGCCCTAGCCTGAAGGCTAGGGGAGCCTTAGCCTTAGCCTAGGGGAGCCTAAAGCCTAGGGGTGCCCTCGCCTGAAGGCTAGGGGAGCCCTAACCTTAGCCTAGGGGAGCCTAAAGCCTAGGGGTGCACTCGCCTGAAGGCTAGGGGAGCCCTAGCCTTAGCCTAGGGGAGCCTAAAGCCTAGGGGTGCCCTCGCCTGAAGGCTAGGGGAGCCCTAGCCTTAGCCTAGGGGAGCCTAAAGCCTAGGGGTGCCCTCGCCTGAAGGCTAGGGGAGCCCTAGCCTTAGCCTAGGGGAGCCTAAAGCCTAGGGGTGCCCTCACCTGAAGGCTAATGGAGCCCTAGCCTTAGCCTAGGGGAGCCCTAGCCTAAAGCCTAGGGGTGCCCTCGCCTGAAGGCTAGGGGAGCACTTGCCTTAGCCTAGGGGAGCCCTAGCCTAAAGCCTAGGGGTGCCCTCGCCTGAAGGCTAGGGGAGCCCTAGCCTTAGCCTAGGGGAGCCCTAGCCTAAAGCCTAGGGGTGCCCTCGCCTGAAGGCTAGGGGAGCCCTAGCCTTAGCCTAGGGGAGCCCTAGCCTAAAGCCTAGGGGTGCCCTCGCCTGAAGGCTAGGGGAGCCCTAGCCTTAGCTTAGGGGAGCCCTAGCCTAAAGCTTAGGGGTGCCCTCGCCTGAAGGATAGGGGAGCCCTAGCCTTAGCCTAGGAGAGCCCTAGCCTAAAGCCTAGGGGTGCCCTCGCCTGAAGGCTAGGGGAGCCCTAGCCTTAGCCTAGGGGAGCCCTAGCCTAAAGCCTAGGGGTGCCCTCGCCTGAAGGCTAGGGGAGGCCTAGCCTTAGCCTAGGGGAGCCCTAGCCTAAAGCCTAGGGGTGCCCTCGCCTGAAGGCTAGGGTAGCCCTAGCCTTAGCCTAGGGGAGCCCTAGCCTAAAGCCTAGGGGTGCCCTCGCCTGAAGGCTAGGGGAGCCCTAGCCTTAGCCTAGGGGAGCCCTAGCCTAAAGCCTAGGGGTGCGCTCGCCTGAAGGCTAGGGGAGCCCTAGCCTTAGCCTAGGTGAGCCCTAGCCTAAAGCCTAGGGGTGCCCTCGCCTGAAGGCTAGGGGAGCCCTAGCCTTAGCCTAGGGGAGCCCTAGCCTAAAGCCTAGGGGTGCCCTCGCCTGAAGGCTAGGGGAGCCCTAGCCTTAGCCTAGGGGAGACCTAGCCTAAAGCCTAGGGGTGCTCTCGCCTGAAGGCTAGGGGAGCCCTAGCCTTAGCCTAGGGGAGCCCTAGCCTACAGCCTAGGGGTGCCCTCGCCTGAAGGCTAGGGGAGCCCTAGCCTTAGCCTAGGGGAGCCCTAGGCTAAAGCCTAGGGGTGCCCTAGCCTGAAGGCTAGGGGAACCCTAGCCTTAGCCTAGGGGAGTCTAAAGCCTAGGGGTGCCATAGCCTGAAGGCTAGGGGAGCCCTAGCATTAGCCTAGGGGAGCCCTAGCCTAAAGCCTAGGGGTCCCTAGCCTGAAGGCTAGGGGAGCCCTAGCCTTAGCCTAGGGGAGCCTAAAGCCTAGGGGTGCCCTAGCCTGAAGGCTAGGGGAGCCCTAGCCTTAGCCTAGGGGAGCCCTAGCCTAAAGCCAGGGGTGCCCTAGCCTGAAGGCTAGGGGAGCCCTAGCCTTAGCCTAGGGGAGCCTAAAGCCTAGGGGTGCCCTAGTCTGAAGGCTAGGGGCCCATAGCCTTAGCCTAGGGGAGCCCTAGCCTAAAGCCTAGGGGTGCCCTAGCCTGAAGGCTAGGGGAGCCCTATCCTTAGCCTAGGGGAGCCTAAAGCCTAGGGGTGCCCTAGCCTGAAGGCTAGGGGAGTCCTAGACTTAGCCTAGGGAATCCCTAGCCTAAAGCCTAGCGGTGCCCTAGCCTGAAGGCTAGGGGAGCCCTAGCCTTAGCCTAGGGGAGCCTAAAGCCTAGGGGTGCCCTAGCCTGAAGGCTAGGGTAGCCCTAGCCTTAGCCTAGGGGAGCCCTAGCCTAAAGCCTAGGGGTGCCCTAGCCTGAAGGCTAGGGGAGCCCTAGCCTTAGCCTAGGTGAGCCTAAAGCCTAGGGGTGCCCTAGCCTGAAGGCTAGGGGCCCATAGCCTTAGCCTAGGGGAGCCCTAGCCTAAAGCCTAGGGGTGCCCTAGCCTGAAGGCTAGGGGAGCCCTAGCCTTAGCCTAGGGGAGCCTAAAGCCTAGGGGTCCCCTAGCCTGAAGGCTAGGGGAGCCCTAGACTTAGCCTAGGGAAACCCTAGCCTAAAGCCTAGCGGTGCCCTAGCCTGAAGGCTAGGGGAGCCCTAGCCTTAGCCTAGGGGAGCCTAAAGCCTAGGGGTGCCCTAGCCTGAAGGCTAGGGGAGCCCTAGCCTTAGCCTAGGGGAGCCCTAGCCTACAGCCTAGGGGTGCCCTAGCCTGAAGGCTAGGGGAGCCCTAGCCTTAGCCTAGGGGAGCCTAAAGCCTAGGGGTGCCCTAGCCTGAAGGCTAGGGTAGCCCTAGTCTTAGCCTTGGGGAGTCCTAGCCTAAAGCCTAGGGGTGCCCTAGCCTGAAGGCTAGGGGAGCCCTAGCCTTAGCCTAGGGGAGCCTAAAGCCTAGGGGTGCCATAGCCTGAAGGCTAGGGGAGCCCTAGCCTTAGCCTAGGGGAGCCCTAGCTAAAGCCTAGGGGTGCCCTATCCTGAAGGCTAGGGGAGCCCTAGCCTTACCCTAGGGGAGGCTAAAGCCTAGGGGTGCTCTAGCCTGAAGGCTAGGGGAGCCCTAGCCTTAGCTTAGGGGAGCCCTAGCCTAAAGCCTAGGGGTGCCCTAGCCTGAAGGCTAGGGGTGCCCTAGCCTTAGCCTAGGGGAGCCTAAAGCCTAGGGGTGCCCTAGCCTGAAGGCTAGGGGAGCCCTAGCCTTAGCCTAGGGGAGCCCTATCCTACAGCCTAGGGGTGCCCTAGCCTGAAGGCTAGAGGAGCCCTAGCCTTAGCCTAGGGGAGCCTAAAGCCTAGGGGTGCCCTAGCCTGAAGGCTAGGGGAGCCCTAGCCTTAGCCTAGGGGAGCCCTAGCCTAAAGCCTAGGGGTGCCCTAGCCTGAAGGCTAGGGGAGCACTAGCCTTAGCCTAGGGGAGCCTAAAGCCTAGGGGTGCCCTAGCCTGAAGGCTAGGGGAGCCCTAGCCTTAGCCTAGGGGAGCCCTAGCCTAAAGCCAAGGGGTGCCCTAGCCTGAAGGCTAGGGGAGCCCTAGCCTTAGCCTAGGGGAGCCTAAAGCCTAGGGGTGCCCTAGCCTGAAGGCTAGGGGAGCCCTAGCCTTGGCCTAGGGGAGCCTAAAGCCTAGGGGTGCCCTAGCCTGAAGGCTAGGGGAGCCCTAGCCTTAGCCTAGGGGAGCCCTAGCCTAAAGCCAAGGGGTGCCCTAGCCTGAAGGCTAGGGGAGCCCTAGCCTTAGCCTAGGGGAGCCTAAAGCCTAGGGGTGCCCTAGCCTGAAGGCTAGGGGAGCTCTAGCCTTAGCCTAGGGGAGCCTAAAGCCTAGGGCTGCCCTAGCCTGAAGGCTAGGGGAGCCCTAGCCTTAGCCTAGGGGAGCCTAAAGCCTAGGGGTGCCCTAGCCTGAGGGCTAGGGGAGCCCTAGCCTTAGCCTAGGGGAGCCTAAAGCCTAGGGGTGCCCTAGCCTGAAGGCTAGGGGAGCCCTAGCCTTAGCCTAGGAGAGCCTAAAGTCTAGGGGTGCCCTAGCCTGAAGGCTAGGGGAGCCCTAGCCTTAGCCTAGGGGAGCCTAAAGCCTAGGGGTGCCCTAGACTGAAGGCTAGGGGAGCCCTAGCCTTAGCCTAGGGGAGTCTAAAGCCTAGGGGTGCCCTAGCCTGAAGGCTAGGGGAGCCCTAGCCTTAGCCTAGGGGAGCCCTAGCCTAAAGCCTAGGGGTGCCCTAGCCTTAAGGCTAGGGGAGCCCTAGCCTTAGCCTAGGGGAGCCTAAAGCCTAGGGGTGCCCTAGCCTGAAGGCAAGGGGAGCCCTAGCCTTAGCCTATGTGAGCCCTAGCCTAAAGCCTAGGGGTGCCCTAGCCTGAAGGCTAGGGGAGCCCTAGCCTTAGCCTTGGGGAGCCCTAGCCTAAAGCCTAGGGGTGCCCTAGTCTGAAGGCTAGGGGAGACCTAGCCTTAGCCTAGGGGAGCCTAAAGCCTAGGGGTGCCCTAGCCTGAAGGCTAGGGGAGCCCTAGCCTTAGCCTAGGGGAGCCCTAGCCTAAAGCCTAGGGGTGCCCTAGCCTGAAGGCTAGGGGAGCCCTAGCCTTAACCTAGGGGAGCCTAAAGCCTAGGGGTGCCCTAGCCTGAAGGCTAGGGGAGCCCTAGCCTTCGCCTAGGGGAGCCCTAGCCTAAAGCCTAGGGGTGCCCTAGCCTGAAGGCTAGGGGAGTCCTAGCCTTAGCCTAGGGGAGCCTAAAGCCTAGGGGTGCCCTAGCCTGAAGGCTAGGGGAGCCCTAGCCTTAGCCTAGGGGAGCCCTAGCCTTAGCCTAGGGGAGCCCTAGCCTTAGCCTAGGGGAGCCTAAAGCCAAGGGGTGCCCTAGCCTGAAGGCTAGGGGAGCCCTAGCCTTAGCCTAGGGGAGCCTAAAGCCTAGGGGTGCCCTCGCCTGAAGGCTAGGGGAGCCCTAACCTTAGCCTAGGGGAGCCCTAGCCTAAAGCCAAGGGGTGCCCTAGCCTGAAGGCTAGGGGAGCCCTAGCCTTAGCCTAGGGGAGCCTAAAGCCTAGGGGTGCCCTAGCCTGAAGGCTAGGAGAGCTCTAGCCTTAGCCTAGGGGAGCCTAAAGCCTAGGGCTGCCCTAGCCTGAAGGCTAGGGGAGCCCTAGCCTTAGCCTAGGGGAGCCTAAAGCCTAGGGGTGCCCTAGCCTGAAGGCTAGGGGAGCCCTAGCCTTAGCCTAGGGGAGCCTAAAGCCTAGGGGTGCCCTAGCCTGAAGGCTAGGGGAGCCCTAGCCTTAGCCTAGGAGAGCCTAAAGTCTAGGGGTGCCCTAGCCTGAAGGCTAGGGGAGCCCTAGCCTTAGCCTAGGGGAGCCTAAAGCCTAGGGGTGCCCTAGACTGAAGGCTAGGGGAGCCCTAGCCTTAGCCTAGGGGGGTCTAAAGCCTAGGGGTGCCCTAGCCTGAAGGCTAGGGGAGCCCTAGCTTTAGCCTAGGGGAGCCCTAGCCTAAAGCCTAGGGGTGCCCTAGCCTTAAGGCTAGGGGAGCCCTAGCCTTAGCCTAGGGGAGCCTAAAGCCTAGGGGTGCCCTAGCCTGAAGGCAAGGGGAGCCCTAGCCTTAGCCTATGTGAGCCCTAGCCTAAAGCCTAGGGGTGCCCTAGCCTGAAGGCTAGGGGAGCCCTAGCCTTAGCCTTGGGGAGCCCTAGCCTAAAGCCTAGGGGTGCCCGAGTCTGAAGGCTAGGGGAGACCTAGCCTTAGCCTAGGGGAGCCTAAAGCCTAGGGGTGCCCTAGCCTGAAGGCTAGGGGAGCCCTAGCCTTAGCCTAGGGGAGCCCTAGCCTAAAGCCTAGGGGTGCCCTAGCCTGAAGGCTAGGGGAGCCCTAGCCTTAGCCTAGGGGAGCCTAAAGCCTAGGGGTGCCCTAGCCTGAAGGCTAGGGGAGCCCTAGCCTTCGCCTAGGGGAGCCCTAGCCTAAAGCCTAGGGGTGCCCTAGCCTGAAGGCTAGGGGAGGCCTAGCCTTAGCCTAGGGGAGCCTAAAGCCTAGGGGTGCCCTAGCCTGAAGGCTAGGGGAGCCCTAGCCTTAGCCTAGGGGAGCCCTAGCCTTAGCCTAGGGGAGCCCTAGCCTTAGCCTAGGGGAGCCTAAAGCCTAGGGGTGCCCTAGCCTGAAGGCTAGGGGAGCCCTAGCCTTAGCCTAGGGGAGCCTAAAGCCTAGGGGTGCCCTCGCCTGAAGGCTAGGGGAGCCCTAACCTTAGCCTAGGGGAGCCTAAAGCCTAGGGGTGCACTCGCCTGAAGGCTAGGGGAGCCCTAGCCTTAGCCTAGGGGAGCCTAAAGCCTAGGGGTGCCCTCGCCTGAAGGCTAGGGGAGCCCTAGCCTTAGCCTAGGGGAGCCTAAAGCCTAGGGGTGCCCTCGCCTGAAGGCTAGGGGAGCCCTAGCCTTAGCCTAGGGGAGCCTAAAGCCTAGGGGTGCCCTCGCCTGAAGGCTAATGGAGCCCTAGCCTTAGCCTAGGGGAGCCCTAGCCTAAAGCCTAGGGGTGCCCTCGCCTGAAGGCTAGGGGAGCCCTTGCCTTAGCCTAGGGGAGCCCTAGCCTAAAGCCTAGGGGTGCCCCTCGCCTGAAGGCTAGGGGAGCCCTAGCCTTAGCCTAGGGGAGCCCTAGCCTAAAGCCTAGGGGTGCCCTCGCCTGAAGGCTAGGGGAGCCCTAGCCTTAGCCTAGGGGAGCCCTAGCCTAAAGCCTAGGGGTGCCCTCGCCTGAAGGCTAGGGGAGCCCTAGCCTTAGCTTAGGGGAGCCCTAGCCTAAAGCCTAGGGGTGCCCTCGCCTGAAGGATAGGGGAGCCCTAGCCTTAGCCTAGGGGAGCCCTAGCCTAAAGCCTAGGGGTGCCCTCGCCTGAAGGCTAGGGGAGCCCTAGCCTTAGCCTAGGGGAGCCCTAGCCTAAAGCCTAGGGGTGCCCTCGCCTGAAGGCTAGGGGAGGCCTAGCCTTAGCCTAGGGGAGCCCTAGCCTAAAGCCTTGGGGTGCCCTCGCCTGAAGGCTAGGGGAGCCCTAGCCTTAGCCTAGGGGAGCCCTAGCCTAAAGCCTAGGGGTGCCCTCGCCTGAAGGCTAGGGGAGCCCTAGCCTTAGCCTAGAGGAGCCCTAGACTAAAGCCTAGGGGTGCCCTCGCCTGAAGGCTAGGGGAGCCCTAGCCTTAGCCTAGGGGAGCCTAAAGCCTAGGGGTGCCCTAGCCTGAAGGCTAGGGGAGCCCTAGACTTAGCCTAGGGAATACCTAGCCTAAAGCCTAGCGGTGCCCTAGCCTGAAGGCTAGGGGAGCCCTAGCCTTAGCCTAGGTGAGCCTAAAGCCTAGGGGTGCCCTAGCCTGAAGGCTAGGGGCCCGTAGCCTTAGCCTAGGGGAGCCCTAGCCTAAAGCCTAGGGGTGCCCTAGCCTGAAGGCTAGGGGAGCCCTAGCCTTAGCCTAGGGGAGCCTAAAGCCTAGGGGTGCCCTAGCCTGAAGGCTAGGGGAGCCCTAGACTTAGCCTAGGGAAGCCCTAGCCTAAAGCCTAGCGGTGCCCTAGCCTGAACGCTAGGGGAGCCCTAGCCTTAGCCTAGGGGAGCCTAAAGCCTAGGGGTGCCCTAGCCTGAAGGCTAGGGGAGCCCTAGCCTTAGCCTAGGGGAGCCCTAGCCTACAGCCTAGGGGTGCCCTAGCCTGAAGGCTAGGGGAGCCCTAGCCTTAGCCTAGGGGAGCCTAAAGCCTAGGGGTGCCCTAGCCTGAAGGCTAGGGTAGCCCTAGTCTTAGCCTTGGGGAGTCCTAGCCTAAAGCCTAGGGGTGCCCTAGCCTGAAGGCTAGGGGAGCCCTAGCCTTAGCCTAGGGGAGCCTAAAGCCTAGGGGTGCCATAGCCTGAAGGCTAGGGGAGCCCTAGCCTTAGCCTAGGGGAGCCCTAGCTAAAGCCTAGGGGTGCCCTATCCTGAAGGCTAGGGGAGCCCTAGCCTTAGCCTAGGGGAGGCTAAAGCCTAGGGGTGCTCTAGCCTGAAGGCTAGGGGAGCCCTAGCCTTAGCTTAGGGGAGCCCTAGCCTAAAGCCTAGGGGTGCCCTAGCCTGAAGGCTAGGGGTGCCCTAGCCTTAGCCTAGGGGAGCCTAAAGCCTAGGGGTGCCCTAGCCTGAAGGCTAGGGGAGCCCTAGCCTTAGCCTAGGGGAGCCCTAGCATAAAGCCTAGGGGTGCCCTAGCCTGAAGGCTAGAGGAGCCCTAGCCTTAGCCTAGGGGAGCCTAAAGCCTAGGGGTGCCCTAGCCTGAAGGCTAGGGGAGACCTAGCCTTAGCCTAGGGGAGCCCTACCCTAAAGCCTAGGGGTGCCCTAGCCTGAAGGCTAGGGGAGCCCTAGCCTTAGCCTAGGGGAGCCTAAAGCCTAGGGGTGCCCTAGCCTGAAGGCTAGGGGAGCTCTAGCCTTAGCCTAGGGGATCCTAAAGCCTAGGGCTGCCCTAGCCTGAAGGCTAGGGGAGCCCTAGCCTTAGCCTAGGGGAGCCTAAAGCCTAGGGGTGCCCTAGCCTGAAGGCTAGGGGAGCCCTAGCCTTAGCCTAGGGGAGCCTAAAGCCTAGGGGTGCCCTAGCCTGGAGGCTAGGGGAGCCCTAGCCTTAGCCTAGGGGAGCCTAAAGCCTAGGGGTGCCCTAGCCTGGAGGCTAGGGGAGCCCTAGCCTTAGCCTAGGGGAGCCTAAAGCCTAGGGGTGCCCTAGCCTGAAGGCAAGGGGAGCCCTAGCCTTAGCCTATGTGAGCCCTAGCCTAAAGCCTAGGGGTGCCCTAGCCTGAAGGCTAGGGGAGCCCTAGCCTTAGCCTTGGGGAGCCCTAGCCTAAAGCCTAGGGGTGCCCTAGTCTGAAGGCTAGGGGAGACCTAGCCTTAGCCTAGGGGAGCCTAAAGCCTAGGGGTGCCCTAGCCTGAAGGCTAGGGGAGCCCTAGCCTTAGCCTAGGGGAGCCCTAGCCTAAAGCCTAGGGGTGCCCTAGCCTGAAGGCTAGGGGAGCCCTAGCCTTAGCCTAGGGGAGCCTAAAGCCTAGGGGTGCCCTAGCCTGAAGGCTAGGGGAGCCCTAGCCTTCGCCTAGGGGAGCCCTAGCCTAAAGCCTAGGGGTGCCCTAGCCTGAAGGCTAGGGGAGGCCTAGCCTTAGCCTAGGGGAGCCTAAAGCCTAGGGGTGCCCTAGCCTGAAGGCTAGGGGAGCCCTAGCCTTAGCCTAGGGGAGCCCTAGCCTTAGCCTAGGGGAGCCCTAGACTTAGCCTAGGGGAGCCTAAAGCCTAGGGGTGCCCTAGCCTGAAGGCCAGGGGAGCCCTAGCCTTAGCCTAGGGGAGCCTAAAGCCTAGGGGTGCCCTCGCCTGAAGGCTAGGGGAGCCCTAACCTTAGCCTAGGGGAGCCTAAAGCCTAGGGGTGCACTCGCCTGAAGGCTAGGGGAGCCCTAGCCTTAGCCTAGGGGAGCCTAAAGCCTAGGGGTGCCCTCGCCTGAAGGCTAGGGGAGCCCTAGCCTTAGCCTAGGGGAGCCTAAAGCCTAGGGGTGCCCTCGCCTGAAGGCTAGGGGAGCCCTAGCCTTAGCCTAGGGGAGCCTAAAGCCTAGGGTTGCCCTCGCCTGAAGGCTAATGGAGCCCTAGCCTTAGCCTAGGGGAGCCCTAGCCTAAAGCCTAGGGGTGCCCTCGCCTGAAGGCTAGGGGAGCCCTTGCCTTAGCCTAGGGGAGCCCTAGCCTAAAGCCTAGGGGTGCCCTCGCCTGAAGGCTAGGGGAGCCCTAGCCTTAGCCTAGGGGAGCCCTAGCCTAAAGCCTAGGGGTGCCCTCGCCTGATGCTAGGGGAGCCCTAGCCTTAGCCTAGGGGAGCCCTAGCCTAAAGCCTAGGGGTGCCCTCGCCTGAAGGCTAGGGGAGCCCTAGCCTTAGCCTAGGGGAGCCCTAGCCTAAAGCCTAGGGGTGCCCTCGCCTGAAGGATAGGGGAGCCCTAGCCTTAGACTAGGGGAGCCCTAGCCTAAAGCCTAGGGGTGCCCTCGCCTGAAGGCTAGGGGAGCCCTAGCCTTAGCCTAGGGGAGCCCTAGCCTAAAGCCTAGGGGTGCCCTCGCCTGAAGGCTAGGGGAGGCCTAGCCTTAGCCTACGGGAGCCCTAGCCTAAAGCCTTGGGGTGCCCTCGCCTGAAGGTTAGGGGAGCCCTAGCCTTAGCCTAGGGGAGCCCTAGCCTAAAGCCTAGGGGTGCCCTCGCCTGAAGGCTAGGGGAGCCCTAGCCTTAGCCTAGGGGAGCCCTAGCCTAAAGCCTAGGGGTGCCCTCGCCTGAAGGCTAAGGGAGCCCTAGCCTTAGCCTAGGGGATCCCTAGCCTAAAGCCTAGGGGTGACCTCGCCTGAAAGCTAGGGGAGCCCTAGCCTTAGCCTAGGGGAGCCCTAGCCTAAAGCCTAGGGGTGCCCTCGCCTGAAGGCTAGGGGAGCCCTAGCCTTAGCCTAGGGGAGACCCTAGCCTAAAGCCTAGGGGTGCTCTCGCCTGAAGGCTAGGGGAGCCCTATCCTTAGCCTAGGGGAGCCTAAAGCCTAGGGGTGCCCTAGCCTGAAGGCTAGGGGAGCCCTAGACTTAGCCTAGGGAATCCCTAGCCTAAAGCCTAGCGGTGCCCTAGCCTGAAGGCTAGGGGAGCCCTAGCCTTAGCCTAGGGGAGCCTAAAGCCTAGGGGTGCCCTAGCCTGAAGGCTAGGGTAGCCCTAGCCTTAGCCTAGGGGAGCCCTAGCCTAAAGCCTAGGGGTGCCCTAGCCTGAAGGCTAGGGGAGCCCTAGCCTTAGCCTAGGTGAGCCTAAAGCCTAGGGGTGCCCTAGCCTGAAGGCTAGGGGCCCGTAGCCTTAGCCTAGGGGAGCCCTAGCCTAAAGCCTAGCGGTGCCCTAGCCTGAAGGCTAGGGGAGCCCTAGCCTTAGCCTAGGGGAGCCTAAAGCCTAGGGGTGCCCTAGCCTGAAGGCTAGGGGAGCCCTAGACTTAGCCTAGGGAAGCCCTAGCCTAAAGCCTAGCGGTGCCCTAGCCTGAAGGCTAGGGGAGCCCTAGCCTTAGCCTAGGGGAGCCTAAAGCCTAGGGGTGCCCTAGCCTGAAGGCTAGGGGAGCCCTAGCCTTAGCCTAGGGGAGCCCTAGCCTACAGCCTAGGGGTGCCCTAGCCTGAAGGCTAGGGGAGCCGTAGCCTTAGCCTAGGGGAGCCTAAAGCCTAGGGGTGCCCTAGCCTGAAGGCTAGGGTAGCCCTAGTCTTAGCCTTGGGGAGTCCTAGCCTAAAGCCTAGGGGTGCCCTAGCCTGAAGGCTAGGGGAGCCCTAGCCTTAGCCTAGGGGAGCCTAAAGCCTAGGGGTGCCATAGCCTGAAGTCTAGGGGAGCCCTAGCCTTAGCCTAGGGGAGCCCTAGCCTAAAGCCTAGGGGTGCCCTATCCTGAAGGCTAGGGGAGCCCTAGCCTTAGCCTAGGGGAGGCTAAAGCCTAGGGGTGCTCTAGCCTGAAGGCTAGGGGAGCCCTAGCCTTAGCCTAGGGGAGCCCTAGCCTAAAGCCTAGGGGTGCCCTAGCCTGAAGGCTAGGGGTGCCCTAGCCTTAGCCTAGGGGAGCCTAAAGCCTAGGGGTGCCCTAGCCTGAAGGCTAGGGGAGCCCTAGCCTTAGCCTAGGGGAGCCCTAGCCTAAAGCCTAGGGGTGCCCTAGCCTGAAGGCTAGAGGAGCCCTAGCCTTAGCCTAGGGGAGCCTAAAGCCTAGGGGTGCCCTAGCCTGAAGGCTAGGGGAGCCCTAGCCTTAGCCTAGGGGAGCCCTAGCCTAAAGCCTAGGGGTGCCCTAGCCTGAAGGCTAGGGGAGCCCTAGCCTTAGCCTAGGGGAGCCTAAAGCCTAGGGGTGCCCTAGCCTGAAGGCTAGGGGAGCCCTAGCCTTAGCCTAGGGGAGCCCTAGCCTAAAGCCAAGGTGTGCCCTAGCCTGAAGGCTAGGGGAGCCCTAGCCTTAGCCTAGGGGAGCCTAAAGCCTAGGGGTGCCCGAGCCTGAAGGCTAGGGGAGCCCTAGCCTTGGCCTAGGGGAGCCTAAAGCCTAGGGGTGCCCTAGCCTGAAGGCTAGGGGAGCCCTAGCCTTAGCCTAGGGGAGCCCTAGCCTAAAGCCAAGGGGTGCCCTAGCCTGAAGGCTAGGGGAGCCCTAGCCTTAGCCTAGGGGAGCCTAAAGCCTAGGGGTGCCCTAGCCTGAAGGCTAGGGGAGCCCTAGCCTTAGCCTAGGGGAGCCCTAGCCTAAAGCCTAGGTGTGCCCTAGCCTAAAGGCTAGGGGAGCCCTAGCCTTGGCCTAGGGGAGCCTAAAGCCTAGGGGTGCCCTAGCCTGAAGGCTAGGGGAGCCCTAGCCTTAGCCTAGGGGAGCCCTAGCCTAAAGCCTAGGGGTGCCAGAGCCTGAAGGCTAGGGGAGCCCTAGCCTTAGCCTAGGGGAGCCTAAAGCCTAGGGGTGCCCTAGCCTGAAGGCTAGGGTAGCCCTAGCCTTAGCCTAGAGGAGCCCTAGCCTAAAGCCTAGGGGTGCCCTAGCCTGAAGGCTAGGGGAGCCCTAGCCTTAGCCTAGGGGAGCCTAAAGCCTAGGGGTGCCCTAGCCTGAAGGCTAGGGACCCGTAGCCTTAGCCTAGGGGAGCCCTAGCCTAAAGCCTAGGGGTGCCCTAGCCTGAAGGCTAGGGGAGCCCTAGCCTTAGCCTAGGGGAGCCTAAAGCCTAGGGGTGCCCTAGCCTGAAGGCTAGGGGAGCCCTAGACTTAGCCTAGGGGTGCCCTAGCCTAAAGCCTAGGGGTGCCCTAGCCTGAAGGCTAGGGGAGCCCTAGCCTTGGCCTAGGGGAGCCTAAAGCCTAGGGGTGCCCTAGCCTGAAGGCTAGGGGAGCCCTAGTCTTAGCATTGGGGAGTCCTAGCCTAAAGCCTAGGGGTGCCGTAGCCTGAAGGCTAGGGGAGCCCTAGCCTTAGCCTAGGGGAGCCTAAAGCCCAGGGGTGCCATAGCCTGAAGGCTAGGGGAGCCCTAGCCTTAGCCTAGGGGAGCCCTAGCCTAAAGCCTAGGGGTGCCTAGCCTGAAGGCTAGGGGAGCCCTAGCCTTGGCCTAGGGGAGCCTAAAGCCTAGGGGTGCCCTAGCCTGAAGACTAGGGGAGCCCTAGCCTTAGCCTAGGGGAGCCCTAGCCTAAAGCCTAGGGGTGCCCTAGCCTGAAGGCTAGGGGAGCCCTAGCCTTAGCCTAGGGGAGCCTAAAGCCTAGGGGAGCACTAGCCTTAGCCTAGAGGAGCCCTAGCCTAAAGCCTAGGGGAGCCCTAGCCTTAGCCTAGGGAAGCCTAAAACCTAGGGGTGCCCTAGCCTGAATGCTAGGGGAGCCCTAGCCTTAGCCTAGGGGAGCCCTAGCCTAAAGCCTAGGGGTGCCCTAGACTGAAGGCTAGGGGACCCCTAGCCTTAGCCTAGGGGAGCCCTAGCCTAAAGCCTAGGGGTGCCCTAGCCTGAAGGCTAGGGGAGCCCTAGCCTTAGCCTAGGGGAGCTTAAAGCCTAGGGATGCCCTAGCCCCTAGCCTTAGCCTAGGGGAGCCCTAGCCTTAGCCTAGGGGAGCCCTAGCCTTAGCCTAGGGGAGCCTAAAGCCTAGGGGTGCCCTAGCCTGAAGGCTAGGGGAGCCCTAGCCTTAGCCTAGGGGAGCCCTAGCCTTAGCCTAGGGGAGCCTAAAGCCTAGGGGTGCCCTCGCCTGAAGGCTAGGGGAGCCCTAGCCTTAGCCTACGGGAGCCTAAAGCCTAGGGGTGCCCTAGCCTGAAGGCTAGGGGAGCCCTAGCCTTAGCCTAGGGGAGCCCTAGCCTAGCCTAGGGGAGCCTAAAGCCTAGGGGTGGCCTAGCCTGAAGGCTAGGGGAGCCCTAGCCTTAGCCTAGGGGAGCCTAAAGCCTAGGGGTGCCCTAGCCTGAAGGCTAGGGGAGCCCTAGCCTTAGCCTAGGGGAGCCCTAGCCTTAGACTAGGAGACCTAAAGGCTAGGGGTGCCCTAGCCTGAAGGCTAGGGGAGCCCTAGCCTTAGCCTAGGGGAGCCCTAACCTTAGCCGAGGGGAGCCTAAAGCCTAGGGGTGCCCTAGCCTGAAGGCTAGGGGAGCCCTAGCCTTAGCCGAGAGGAGCCTAAAGCCTAGGGCTGCCCTAGCCTGAAGGCTAGGGGAGCCCTCGCCTTAGCCGAGGGGAGCCTAAAGCCTAGGGGTGCCCTAGCCTGAAGGCTAGGGGAGCCCTAGCCTTAGCTGAGAGGAGCCTAAAGCCTAGGGGTGCCCTAGCCTGAAGGCTAGGGGAGCCCTAGCCTTAGCCGAGGGGAGCCTAAAGCCTAGGGGTGCCCTAGCCTGAAGGCTAGGTGAGCCCTAGCCTTAGCCGAGGGGAGCCCTAGCCTAAAGCCGAGGGGTGCCCTCGCCTGAAGGCTAGGGGAGCCCTAGCCTTAGCCTAGGGGAGCCCTAGCCTAAAGCCGAGGGGTGCCCTCGCCTGAAGGCTAGGGGAGCCCTAGCCTTAGCCTAGGGGAGCCTAAAGCCTAGGGGTGCCCTAGCCTGAAGGCTAGGGGAGCCCTAGCCTTAGCCTAGGGGAGCCTAAAGCCTAGGGGTGCCCTAGCCTGAAGGCTAGGGGAGCCCTAGCCTTAGCCTAGGGGAGCCTAAAGCCTAGGGGTGCCCTAGCCTGAAGGCTAGGGGAGCCCTAGCCTTAGCCTAGGGGAGCCTAAAGCCTAATGGTGCCCTAGCCTGAAGGCTAGGGGAGCCCTAGCCTTAGCCTAGGGGAGCCTAAAGCCTAGGGGTGCCCTAGCCTGAAGGCTAGGGGAGCCCTAGCCTTAGCCTAGGGGAGCCTAAAGCCTAGGGGTGCCCTAGCCTGAAGGCTAGGGGAGCCCTAGCCTTAGCCTAGGGGAGCCTAAAGCCTAGCGGTGCCCTAGCCTGAAGGCTAGGGGAGCCCTAGCCTTAGCCTAGGGGAGCCCTAGCCTAAAGCCTAGGGGTGCCCTAGCCTGAAGGCTAGGGGAGCCCTAGCCTTAGCCTAGGGGAGCCTAAAGCCTAGGGGTGCCCTAGCCTGAAGGCTAGGGGAGCCCTAGCCTTAGCCTAGGGGAGCCTAAAGCCTAGGGGTGCCCTAGCCTGAAGGCTAGGGGAGCCCTAGCCTTAGCCTAGGGGAGCCCTAGCCTAAAGCCTAGGGGTGCCCTATCCTGAAGGCTAGGGGAGCCCTAGCCTTAGCCTAGGGGAGGCTAAAGCCTAGGGGTGCTCTAGCCTGAAGGCTAGGGGAGCCCTAGCCTTAGCCTAGGGGAGCCCTAGCCTAAAGCCTAGGGGTGCCCTAGCCTGAAGGCTAGGGGTGCCCTAGCCTTAGCCTAGGGGAGCCTAAAGCCTAGGGGTGCCCTAGCCTGAAGGCTAGGGGAGCCCTAGCCTTAGCCTAGGGGAGCCCTAGCCTAAAGCCTAGGGGTGCCCTAGCCTGAAGGCTAGAGGAGCCCTAGCCTTAGCCTAGGGGAGCCTAAAGCCTAGGGGTGCCCTAGCCTGAAGGCTAGGGGAGCCCTAGCCTTAGCCTAGGGGAGCCCTAGCCTAAAGCCTAGGGGTGCCCTAGCCTGAAGGCTAGGGGAGCCCTAGCCTTAGCCTAGGGGAGCCCTAGCCTAAAGCCAAGGGGTGCCCTAGCCTGAAGGCTAGGGGAGCCCTAGCCTTAGCCTAGGGGAGCCTAAAGCCTAGGGGTGCCCTAGCCTGAAGGCTAGGGGAGCCCTAGCCTTAGCCTAGGGGAGCCCTAGCCTAAAGCCTAGGTGTGCCCTAGCCTAAAGGCTAGGGGAGCCCTAGCCTTGGCCTAGGGGAGCCTAAAGCCTAGGGGTGCCCTAGCCTGAAGGCTACGGGAGCCCTAGCCTTAGCCTAGGGGAGCCCTAGCCTAAAGCCTAGGGGTGCCAGAGCCTGAAGGCTAGGGGAGCCCTAGCCTTAGCCTAGGGGAGCCTAAAGCCTAGGGGTGCCCTAGCCTGAAGGCTAGGTTAGCCCTAGCCTTAGCCTAGAGGAGCCCTAGCCTAAAGCCTAGGGGTGCCCTAGCCTGAAGGCTAGGGGAGCCCTAGCCTTAGCCTAGGGGAGCCTAAAGCCTAGGGGTGCCCTAGCCTGAAGGCTAGGGACCCGTAGCCTTAGCCTAGGGGAGCCCTAGCCTAAAGCCTAGGGGTGCCCTAGCCTGAAGGCTAGGGGAGCCCTAGCCTTAGCCTAGGGGAGCCTAAAGCCTAGGGGTGCCCTAGCCTGAAGGCTAGGGGAGCCCTAGACTTAGCCTAGGGGTGCCCTAGCCTAAAGCCTAGGGGTGCCCTAGCCTGAAGGCTAGGGGAGCCCTAGCCTTGGCCTAGGGGAGCCTAAAGCCTAGGGGTGCCCTAGCCTGAAGGCTAGGGGAGCCCTAGTCTTAGCATTGGGGAGTCCTAGCCTAAAGCCTAGGGGTGCCGTAGCCTGAAGGCTAGGGGAGCCCTAGCCTTAGCCTAGGGGAGCCTAAAGCCCAGGGGTGCCATAGCCTGAAGGCTAGGGGAGCCCTAGCCTTAGCCTAGGGGAGCCCTAGCCTAAAGCCTAGGGGTGCCTAGCCTGAAGGCTAGGGGAGCCCTAGCCTTGGCCTAGGGGAGCCTAAAGCCTAGGGGTGCCCTAGCCTGAAGGCTAGGGGAGCCCTAGCCTTAGCCTAGGGGAGCCTAAAGCCTAGGGGAGCACTAGCCTTAGCCTAGAGGAGCCCTAGCCTAAAGCCTAGGGGAGCCCTAGCCTTAGCCTAGGGAAGCCTAAAACCTAGGGGTGCCCAAGCCTGAATGCTAGGGGAGCCCTAGCCTTAGCCTAGGGGAGCCCTAGCCTAAAGCCTAGGGGTGCCCTAGACTGAAGGCTAGGGGACCCCTAGCCTTAGCCTAGGGGAGCCCTAGCCTAAAGCATAGGGGTGCCCTAGCCTGAAGGCTAGGGGAGCCCTAGCCTTAGCCTAGGGGAGCTTAAAGCCTAGGGATGCCCTAGCCCCTAGCCTTAGCCTAGGGGAGCCCTAGCCTTAGCCTAGGGGAGCCTAAAGCCTCGGGGTGCCCTAGCCTGAAGGCTAGGGGAGCCCTAGCCTTAGCCTAGGGGAGCCCTAGCCTTAGCCTAGGGGAGCCTAAAGCCTAGGGGTGCCCTAGCCTGAAGGCTAGGGGAGCCCTAGCCTTAGCCTAGGGGAGCCCTAGCCTTAGCCTAGGGGAGCCTAAAGCCTAGGGGTGCCCTCGCCTGAAGGCTAGGGGAGCCCTAGCCTTAGCCTACGGGAGCCTAAAGCCTAGGGGTGCCCTAGCCTGAAGGCTAGGGGAGCCCTAGCCTTAGCCTAGGGGAGCCCTAGCCTAGCCTAGGGGAGCCTAAAGCCTAGGGGTGGCCTAGCCTGAAGGCTAGGGGAGCCCTAGCCTTAGCCTAGGGGAGCCTAAAGCCTAGGGGTGCCCTAGCCTGAAGGCTAGGGGAGCCCTAGCCTTAGCCTAGGGGAGCCCTAGCCTTAGCCTAGGAGACCTAAAGCCTAGGGGTGCCCTAGCCTGAAGGCTAGGGGAGCCCTAGCCTTAGCCTAGGGGAGCCCTAACCTTAGCCGAGGGGAGCCTAAAGCCTAGGGGTGCCCTAGCCTGAAGGCTAGGGGAGCCCTGGCCTTAGCCGAGAGGAGCCTAAAGCCTAGGGCTGCCCTAGCCTGAAGGCTAGGGGAGCCCTCGCCTTAGCCGAGGGGAGCCTAAAGCCTAGGGGTGCCCTAGCCTGAAGGCTAGGGGAGCCCTAGCCTTAGCTGAGAGGAGCCTAAAGCCTAGGGGTGCCCTAGCCTGAAGGCTAGGGGAGCCCTAGCCTTAGCCGAGGGGAGCCTAAAGCCTAGGGGTGCCCTAGCCTGAAGGCTAGGGGAGCCCTAGCCTTAGCCGAGGGGAGCCCTAGCCTAAAGCCGAGGGGTGCCCTCGCCTGAAGGCTAGGGGAGCCCTAGCCTTAGCCTAGGGGAGCCCTAGCCTAAAGCCGAGGGGTGCCCTCGCCTGAAGGCTAGGGGAGCCCTAGCCTTAGCCTAGGGGAGCCTAAAGCCTAGGGGTGCCCTAGCCTGAAGGCTAGGGGAGCCCTAGCCTTAGCCTAGGGGAGCCTAAAGCCTAGGGGTGCCCTAGCCTGAAGGCTAGGGGAGCCCTAGCCTTAGCCTAGGGGAGCCTAAAGCCTAGGGGTGCCCTAGCCTAAAGGCTAGGGGAGCCCTAGCCTTAGCCTAGGGGAGCCTAAAGCCTAGGGGTGCCCTAGCCTGAAGGCTAGGGGAGCCCTAGCCTTAGCCTAGGGGAGCCTAAAGCCTAATGGTGCCCTAGCCTGAAGGCTAGGGGAGCCCTAGCCTTAGCCTAGGGGAGCCTAAAGCCTAGGGGTGCCCTAGCCTGAAGGCTAGGGGAGCCCTAGCCTTAGCCTAGGGGAGCCTAAAGCCTAGGGGTGCCCTAGCCTGAAGGCTAGGGGAGCCCTAGCCTTAGCCTAGGGGAGCCTAAAGCCTAGCGGTGCCCTAGCCTGAAGGCTAGGGGAGCCCTAGCCTTAGCCTAGGGGAGCCCTAGCCTAAAGCCTAGGGGTGCCCTAGCCTGAAGGCTAGGGGAGCCCTAGCCTTAGCCTAGGGGAGCCTAAAGCCTAGGGGTGCCCTAGCCTGAAGGCTAGGGGAGCCCTAGCCTTAGCCTAGGGGAGCCTAAAGCCTAGGGGTGCCCTAGCCTGAAGGCTAGGGGAGCCCTAGCCTTAGCCTAGGTGAGCCCTAGCCTAAAGCCTAGGGGTGCCCTAGCCTGAAGGCTAGGGGAGCCCTAGCCTTAGCCTAGGGGAGCCCTAGCCTAAAGCCTAGGGGTGCCCTAGTCTGAAGGCTAGGGGAGCCCTAGCCTTAGCCTAGGGGAGCCTAAAGCCTAGGGGTGCCCTAGCCTGAAGGCTAGGGGAGCCCTAGCCTTAGCCTAGGGGAGCCCTAGCCTAAACCCTAGGGGTGCCCTAGCCTGAAGGCTAGAGGAGCCCTAGCCTTAGCCTAGGGGAGCCTAAAGCCTAGGGGTGCCCTAGCCTGAAGGCTAGGGGAGCCCTAGCCTTAGCCTAGGGGAGCCCTAGCCTAAAGCCTAGGGGTGCCCTAGCCTGAAGGCTAGGGGAGGCCTAGCCTTAGCCTAGGGGAGCCTAAAGCCTAGCGGTGCCCTAGCCTGAAGGGTAGGGGAGCCCTAGCCTTAGCCTAGGGGAGCCCTAGCCTTAGCCTAGGGGAGCCCTAGCCTTAGCCTAGGGGAGCCTAAAGCCTAGGGGTGCCCTAGCCTGAAGGCTAGGGGAGCCCTAGCCTTAGCCTAGGGGAGCCTAAAGCCTAGGGGTGCCCTCGCCTGAAGGCTAGGGGAGCCCTAGCCTTAGCCTAGGGGAGCCTAAAGCCTAGGGGTGCCCTCGCCTGAAGGCTAGGGGAGCCCTAGCCTTAGCCTAGGGGAGCCTAAAGCCTAGGGGTGCCCTCGCCTGAAGGCTAGGGGAGCCCTAGCCTTAGCCAAGGGGAGCCTTAAGACTAGGGGTGCCCTCGCCTGAAGGCTAGGGGATCCCTAGCCTAAGCCTAGGGGAGCCTAAAGCCTAGGGGTGCCCTCGCCTGAAAGCTAGGGGAGCCCTAGCCTTAGCCTAGGGGAGCCTAAAGCCTAGGGGTGCCCTCGCCTGAATGCTAGGGGAGCCCTAGCCTTAGCCTAGGAGAGCCTAAAGCCTAGGGGTGCCCTCGCCTGAAGGCTAGGGGAGCCCTAGCCTTAGCCTAGGGGTGCCCTAGCCTAAAGCCTAGGGATGCCCTCGCCTGAAGGCTAGGGGAGCCCTAGCCTTAGCCTAGGGGAGCCCTAGCCTAAAGCCTAGGGGTGCCCTAGCCTGAAGGCTAGGGGAGCCCTAGCCTTAGCCTAGGGGAGCCCTAGCCTAAAGCCTAGGGGTGCCCTCGCCTGAAGGCTAGGGGAGCCCTAGCCTTAGCCTAGGGGAGCCTAAAGCCTAGGGGTGCCCTCGCCTGAAGGCTAGGGGAGCCCTAGCCTTAGCCTAGGGGAGCCTAAAGCCTAGGGGTGCCCGCGCCTGAAGGCTAGGGGAGCCCTAGCCTTAGCCAAGGGGAGCCTAAAGCCTAGGGGTGCCCTCGCCTGAAGGCTAGGGGAGCCCTAGCCTAAGCCTAGGGGAGCCTAAAGCCTAGGGGTGCCCTCGCCTGAAGGCTAGGGGAGCCCTAGCCTTAGCCTAGGGGAGCCTAAAGCCTAGGGGTGCCCTCGCCTGAAGGCTAGGGGAGCCCTAGCCTTAGCCTAGGGGAGCCTAAAGCCTAGGGGTGCCCTCGCCTGAAGGCTAGGGGAGCCCTAGCCTTAGCCTAGGGGAGCCCTAGCCTAAAGCCTAGGGGTGCCCTCGCCTGAAGGCTAGGGGAGCCCTAGCCTTAGCCTAGGGGAGCCCTAGCCTAAAGCCTAGGGGTGCCCTAGCCTGAAGGCTAGGGGAGCCCTAGCCTTAGCCTAGGGGATCCCTAGCCTAAAGCCTAGGGGTGCCCTAGCCTGAAGGCTAGGGGAGCCCTAGCCTTAGCCTAGGGGAGCCCTAGCCTAAAGCCTAGGGGTGCCCTAGCCTGAAGGCTAAGGGAGCCCTAGCCTTAGCCTAGGGGAGCCCTAGCCTAAAGCCTAGGGGTGCCCTAGCCTGAAGGCTAGGGGAGCCCTAGCCTTAGCCTAGGGGAGCCCTAGCCTAAAGCCTAGGGGAGCCCTAGCCTAAAGCCTAGGGGTGCCCTAGCCTGAAGGCTAGGGGAGCCCTAGCCTTAGCCTAGGGGAGCCTAAAGCCTAGGGGTGCCCTAGCCTGAAGGCTAGGGGAGCCCTAGCCTTAGCCTAGGGGAGCCTAAAGCCTAGGGGTGCCCTAGCCTGAAGGCTAGGGGAGCCCTAGCCTTAGCCTAGGGGAGCCTAAAGCCTAGGGGTGCCCTAGCCTGAAGGCTAGCGGAGCCCTAGCCTTAGCCTAGGGGAGCCTAAAGCCTAGGGGTGCCCTAGCCTGAAGGCTAGGGGAGCCCTAGCCTTAGCCTAGGGGAGCCTAAAGCCTAGGGGTGCCCTAGCCTGAAGGCTAGGGGAGCCCTAGCCTTAGCCTAGGGGAGCCTTAAGCCTAGGGGTGCCCTAGCCTGAAGGCTAGGGGAGCTCTAGCCTTAGCCTAGGGGAGCCTAAAGCCTAGGGCTGCCCTAGCCTGAAGGCTAGGGGAGCCCTAGCCTTAGCCTAGGGGAGCCTAAAGCCTAGGGGTGCCCTAGCCTGAAGGCTAGGGGAGCCCTAGCCTTAGCCTAGGGGAGCCTAAAGCCTAGGGGTGCCCTAGCCTGAAGGCTAGGGGAGCCCTAGCCTTAGCCTAGGGGAGCCTAAAGTCTAGGGGTGCCCTAGCCTGAAGGCTAGGGGAGCCCTAGCCTTAGCCTAGGGGAGCCTAAAGCCTAGGGGTGCCCTAGCCTGAAGGCTAGGGGAGCCCTAGCCTTAGCCTAGGGGAGCCCTAGCCTAAAGCCTAGGGGTGCCCTAGCCTGAAGGCTAGGGGAGCCCTAGCCTTAGCCTAGGGGAGCCTAAAGCCTAGGGGTGCCCTAGCCTGAAGGCTAGGGGAGCTCTAGCCTTAGCCTAGGGGAGCCTAAAGCCTAGGGCTGCCCTAGCCTGAAGGCTAGGGGAGCCCTAGCCTTAGCCTAGGGGAGCCTAAAGCCTAGGGGTGCCCTAGCCTGAAGGCTAGGGGAGCCCTAGCCTTAGCCTAGGGGAGCCTAAAGCCTAGGGGTGCCCTAGCCTGAAGGCTAGGGGAGCCCTAGCCTTAGCCTAGGGGAGCCTAAAGTCTAGGGGTGCCCTAGCCTGAAGGCTAAGGAAGCCCTAGCCTTAGCCTAGGGGAGCCTAAAGCCTAGGGGTGCCCTAGCCTGAAGGCTAGGGGAGCCCTAGCCTTAGCCTAGGGGAGCCCTAGACTAAAGCCTAGGGGTGCCCTAGCCTGAAGGCTAGGGGAGCCCTAGCCTTAGCCTAGGGGAGCCTAAAGCCTAGGGGTGCCCTAGCCTGAAGGCTAGGGGAGCCCTAGCCTTAGCCTAGGGGAGCCTAAAGCCTAGGGGTGCCCTAGCCTGAAGGCTAGGGGAGCCCTAGACTTAGCCTAGGGAATCCCTAGCCTAAAGCCTAGCGGTGCCCTAGCCTGAAGGCTAGGGGAGCCCTAGCCTTAGCCTAGGGGAGCCTAAAGCCTAGGGGTGCCCTAGCCTGAAGGCTAGGGTAGCCCTAGCCTTAGCCTAGGGGAGCCCTAGCCTAAAGCCTAGGGGTGCCCTAGCCTGAAGGCTAGGGGAGCCCTAGCCTTAGCCTAGGTTAGCCTAAAGCCTAGGGGTGCCCTAGCCTGAAGGCTAGGGGCCCGTAGCCTTAGCCTAGGGGAGCCCTAGCCTAAAGCCTAGGGGTGCCCTAGCCTGAAGGCTAGGGGAGCCCTAGCCTTAGCCTAGGGGAGCCTAAAGCCTAGGGGTGCCCTAGCCTGAAGGCTAGGGGAGCCCTAGACTTAGCCTAGGGAAGCCCTAGCCTAAAGCCTAGCGGTGCCCTAGCCTGAAGGCTAGGGGAGCCCTAGCCTTAGCCTAGGGGAGCCTAAAGCCTAGGGGTGCCCTAGCCTGAAGGCTAGGGGAGCCCTAGCCTTAGCCTAGGGGAGCCCTAGCCTACAGCCTAGGGGTGCCCTAGCCTGAAGGCTAGGGGAGTCCTAGCCTTAGCCTAGGGGAGCCTAAAGCCTAGGGGTGCCCTAGCCTGAAGGCTAGGGGAGCCCTAGACTTAGCCTAGGGGAGCCCTAGCCTAAAGCCTAGGGGTGCCCTAGCCTGAAGGATAGGGGAGCCCTAGCCTTGGCCTAGGGGAGCCTAAAGCCTAGGGGTGCCCTAGCCTGAAGGCTAGGGGAGCCCTAGTCTTAGCATTGGGGAGTCCTAGCCTAAAGCCTAGGGGTGCCGTAGCCTGAAGGCTAGGGGAGCCCTAGCCTTAGCCTAGGGGAGCCTAAAGCCCAAGGGTGCCCTAGCCTGAAGGCTAGGGGAGCCCTAGCCTTAGCCTAGGGGAGCCCTAGCCTAAAGCCTAGGGGTGCCTAGCCTGAAGGCTAGGGGAGCCCTAGCCTTGGCCAAGGGGAGCCTAAAGCCTAGGGGTGCCCTAGCCTGAAGACTAGGGGAGCCCTAGCCTTAGCCTAGGGGAGCCCTAGCCTAAAGCCTAGGGGTGCCCTAGCCTGAAGGCTAGGGGAGCCCTAGCCTAAGCCTAGGGGAGCCTAAAGCCTAGGGGAGCACTAGCCTTAGCCTAGAGGAGCCCTAGCCTAAAGCCTAGGGGAGCCCTAGCCTTAGCCTAGGGGAGCCTAAAACCTAGGGGTGCCCTAGCCTGAAGGCTAGGGGAGCCCTAGCCTTAGCCTAGGGGAGCCCTAGCCTAAAGCCTAGGGGTGCCCTAGACTGAAGGCTAGGGGACCCCTAGCCTTAGCCTAGGGAAGCCCTAGCCTAAAGCCTAGGGGTGCCCTAGCCTGAAGGCTAGGGGAGCCCTAGCCTTAGCCTAGGGGAGCTTAAAGCCTAGGGATGCCCTAGCCCCTAGCCTTAGCCTAGGGGAGCCCTAGCCTTAGCCTAGGGGAGCCTAAAGCCTCGGGGTGCCCTAGCCTGAAGGCTAGGGGAGCCCTAGCCTTAGCCTAGGGGAGCCCTAGCCTTAGCCTAGGGGAGCCTAAAGCCTAGGGGTTCCCTAGCCTGAAGGCTAGGGGAGCCCTAGCCTTAGCCTAGGGGAGCCCTAGCCTTAGCCTAGGGGAGCCTAAAGCCTAGGGGTGCCCTCGCCTGAAGGCTAGGGGAGCCCTAGCCTTAGCCTAGGGGAGCCTAAAGCCTAGGGGTGCCCTAGCCTGAAGGCTAGGGGAGCCCTAGCCTTAGCCTAGGGGAGCCCTAGCCTAGCCTAGGGGAGCCTAAAGCCTAGGGGTGGCCTAGCCTGAAGGCTAGGGGAGCCCTAGCCTTAGCCGAGGGGAGCCTAAAGCCTAGGGGTGCCCTAGCCTGAAGGCTAGGGGAGCCCTAGCCTTAGCCGAGGGGAGCCTAAAGCCTTGGGGTGCCCTAACCTGAAGGCTAGGGGAGCCCTAGCCTTAGCCGAGGGGAGCCCTAGCCTAAAGCCGAGGGGTGCCCTCGCCTGAAGGCTAGGGGAGCCCTAGCCTTAGCCTAGGGGAGCCCTAGCCTAAAGCTGAGGGGTGCCCTCGCCTGAAGGCTAGGGGAGCCCTAGCCTTAGCCTAGGGGAGCCTAAAGCCTAGGTGTGCCCTAGCCTGAAGGCTAGGGGAGCCCTAGCCTTAGCGTAGGGGAGCCTAAAGCCTAGGGGTGCCCTAGGCTGAAGGCTAGGGGAGCCCTAGCCTTAGCCTAGGGGAGCCTAAAGCCTAGGGGTGCCCTAGCCTGAAGGCTAGGGGAGCCCTAGCCTTAGCCTAGGGGAGCCTAAAGCCTAGGGGTGCCCTAGCCTGAAGGCTAGGGGAGCCCTAGCCTTAGCCTAGGGGAGAATAAAGCTTAATGGTGCCCTAGCCTGAAGGCTAGGGGAGCCCTAGCCTTAGCCTAGGGGAGCCTAAAGCCTAGCGGTGCCCTAGCCTGAAGGCTAGGGGAGCCCTAGCCTTAGCCTAGGGGAGCCCTAGCCTAAAGCCTAGGGGTGCCCTAGCCTGAAGGCTAGGGGAGCCCTAGACTTAGCCTAGGGGAGCCTAAAGCCTAGGGGTGCCCTAGCCTGAAGGCTAGGGGAGCCCTAGCCTTAGCCTAGGTGAGCCCTAGCCTAAAGCCTAGGGGTGCCCTAGCCTGAAGGCTAGGGGAGCCCTAGCCTTAGCCTAGGGGAGCCCTAGCCTAAAGCCTAGGGGTGCCCTAGTCTGAAGGCTAGGGGAGCCCTAGCCTTAGCCTAGGGGAGCCTAAAGCCTAGGGGTGCCCTAGCCTGAAGGCTAGGGAAGCCCTAGCCTTAGCCTAGGGGAGCCCTAGCCTAAAGCCTAGGGGTGCCCTAGCCTGAAGGCTAGGGGAGCCCTAGCCTTAGCCTAGGGGAGCCTAAAGCCTAGGGGTGCCCTAGCCTGAAGGCTAGGGGAGCCCTAGCCTTAGCCTAGGGGAGCCCTAGCCTAAAGCCAAGGGGTTCCCTAGCCTGAAGGCTAGGGGAGGCCTAGCCTTAGCCTAGGGGAGCCTAAAGCCTAACGGTGCCCTAGCCTGAAGGGTAGGGGAGCCCTAGCCTTAGCCTAGGGGAGCCCTAGCCTTAGCCTAGGGGAGCCCTAGCCTTAGCCTAGGGGAGCCTAAAGCCTAGGGGTGCCCTAGCCTGAAGGCTAGGGGAGCCCTAGCCTTAGCCTAGGGGAGCCTAAAGCCTAGGGGTGCCCTCGCCTGAAGGCTAGGGGAGCCCTAGCCTTAGCCTAGGGGAGCCTAAAGCCTAGGGGTGCCCTCGCCTGAAGGCTAGGGGAGCCCTAGCCTTAGCCTAGGGGAGCCTAAAGCCTAGGGGTGCCCTCGCCTGAAGGCTAGGGGAGCCCTAGCCTTAGCCTAGGGGAGCCTAAAGCCTAGGGGTGCCCTCGCCTGAAGGCTAGGGGAGCCCTAGCCTTAGCCAAGGGGAGCCTAAAAACCTAGGGGTGCCCTCGCCTGAAGGCTAGGGGAGCCCTAGCCTTAGCCTAGGGGAGCCTAAAGCCTAGGGGTGCCCTCGCCTGAAGGCTAGGGGAGCCCTAGCCTTAGCCTAGGGGAGCCTAAAGCCTAGGGGTGCCCTCGCCTGAAGGCTAGGGGAGCCCTAGCCTTAGCCTAGGGGAGCCTAAAGCCTAGGGGTGCCCTCGCCTGAAGGCTAGGGGAGCCCTAGCCTTAGCCAAGGGGAGCCTAAAGCCTAGGGGTGCCCTCGCCTGAAGGCTAGGGGAGCCCTAGCCTAAGCCTAGGGGAGCCTAAAGCCTAGGGGTGCCCTCGCCTGAAGGCTAGGGGAGCCCTAGCCTTAGCCTAGGGGAGCCTAAAGCCTAGGGGTGCCCTCGCCTGAAGGCTAGGGAAGCCCTAGCCTTAGCCTAGGGGAGCCTAAAGCCTAGGGGTGCCCTCGCCTGAAGGCTAGGGGAGCCCTAGCCTTAGCCTAGGGGTGCCCTAGCCTAAAGCCTAGGGGTGCCCTCGCCTGAAGGCTAGGGGAGCCCTAGCCTTAGCCTAGGGGAGCCCTAGCCTAAAGCCTAGGGGTGCCCTCGCCTGAAGGCTAGGGGAGCCCTAGCCTTAGCCTAGGGGAGCCCTAGCCTAAAGCCTAGGGGTGCCCTAGCCTGAAGGCTAGGGGAGCCCTAGCCTTAGCCTAGGGGAGACCTAGCCTAAAGCCTAGGGGTGCCCTAGCCTGAAGGCTAGGGGAGCCCTAGCCTTAGCCTAGGGGAGCCTAAAGCCTAGGGGTGCATTCGCCTGAAGGCTAGGGGAGCCCTAGCCTTAGCCTAGGGGAGCCTAAAGCCTAGGGGTGCCCTCGCCTGAAGGCTAGGGGAGCCCTAGCCTTAGCCAAGGGGAGCCTAAAGCCTAGGGGTGCCCTCGCCTGAAGGCTAGGGGAGCCCTAGCCTAGCCTAGGGGAGCCTAAAGGCTAGGGGTGCCCTCGCCTGAAGGCTAGGGGAGCCCTAGCCTTAGCCTAGGGGAGCCTAAAGCCTAGGGGTGCCCTCGCCTGAAGGCTAGGGGAGCCCTAGTCTTAGCCTAGGGGAGCCTAAAGCCTAGGGGTGCCCTCGCCTGAAGGCTAGGGGAGCCCTAGCCTTAGCCTAGGGGAGCCCTAGCCTAAAGCCTAGGGGTGCCCTCGCCTGAAGGCTAGGGGAGCCCTAGCCTTAGCCTAGGGGAGCCCTAGCCTAAAGCCTAGGGGTGCCCTCGCCTGAAGGCTAGGGGAGCCCTAGCCTTAGCCTAGGGGAGCCCTAGCCTAAAGCCTAGGGGTGCCCTCGCCTGAAGGCTAGGGGAGCCCTAGCCTTAGCCTAGGGGAGCCCTAGCCTAAAGCCTAGGGGTGCCCTCGCCTGAAGGCTAGGGGAGCCCTAGCCTTAGCCTAGGGGAGCCCTAGCCTAAAGCCTAGGGGTGCCCTCGCCTGAAGGCTAAGGGAGCCCTAGCCTTAGCCTAGGGGAGCCCTAGCCTAAAGCCTAGGGGTGCCCTAGCCTGAAGGCTAGGGGAGCCCTTGCCTTAGCCTAGGGGAGCCCTAGCCTAAAGCCTAGGGGTGCCCTAGCCTGAAGGCTAGGGGAGCCCTAGCCTTAGCCTAGGGGAGCCCTAGCCTAAAGCCTAGGGGTGCCCTAGCCTGAAGGCTAGGGGAGCCCTAGCCTTAGCCTAGGGGAGCCTAAAGCCTAGGGGTGCCCTATCCTGAAGGCTAGGGGAGCCCTAGCCTTAGCCTAGGGGAGCCTAAAGCCTAGGGGTGCCCTAGCCTGAAGGCTAGGGGAGCCCTAGCCTTAGCCTAGGGGAGCCTAAAGCCTAGGGGTGCCCTATCCTGAAGGCTAGGGGAGCCCTAGCCTTAGCCTAGGGGAGCCTAAAGCCTAGGGGTGCCCTAGCCTGAAGGCTAGGGGAGCCCTAGCCTTAGCCTAGGGGAGCCTAAAGCCTAGGGGTGCCCTAGCCTGTAGGCTAGGGGAGCCCTAGACTTAGCCTAGGGAATCCCTAGCCTAAAGCCTAGCGGTGCCCTAGCCTGAAGGCTAGGGGAGCCCTAGCCTTAGCCTAGGGGAGCCTAAAGCCTAGGGGTGCCCTAGCCTGAAGGCTAGGGTAGCCCTAGCCTTAGCCTAGGGGAGCCCTAGCCTAAAGCCTAGGGGTGCCCTAGCCTGAAGGCTAGGGGAGCCCTAGCCTTAGCCTAGGTTAGCCTAAAGCCTAGGGGTGCCCTAGCCTGAAGGCTAGGGGCCCGTAGCCTTAGCCTAGGGGAGCCCTAGCCTAAAGCCTAGGGGTGCCCTAGCCTGAAGGCTAGGGGAGCCCTAGCCTTAGCCTAGGGGAGCCTAAAGCCTAGGGGTGCCCTAGCCTGAAGGCTAGGGGAGCCCTAGACTTAGCCTAGGGAAGCCCTAGCCTAAAGCCTAGCGGTGCCCTAGCCTGAAGGCTAGGGGAGCCCTAGCCTTAGCCTAGGGGAGCCTAAAGCCTAGGGGTGCCCTAGCCTGAAGGCTAGGGGAGCCCTAGCCTTAGCCTAGGGGAGCCCTAGCCTACAGCCTAGGGGTGCCCTAGCCTGAAGGCTAGGGGAGTCCTAGCCTTAGCCTAGGGGAGCCTAAAGCCTAGGGGTGCCCTAGCCTGAAGGCTAGGGGAGCCCTAGACTTAGCCTAGGGGAGGCCTAGCCTAAAGCCTAGGGGTGCCCTAGCCTGAAGGATAGGGGAGCCCTAGCCTTGGCCTAGGGGAGCCTAAAGCCTAGGGGTGCCCTAGCCTGAAGGCTAGGGGAGCCCTAGTCTTAGCATTGGGGAGTCCTAGCCTAAAGCCTAGGGGTGCCGTAGCCTGAAGGCTAGGGGAGCCCTAGCCTTAGCCTAGGGGAGCCTAAAGCCCAAGGGTGCCCTAGCCTGAAGGCTAGGGGAGCCCTAGCCTTAGCCTAGGGGAGCCCTAGCCTAAAGCCTAGGGGTGCCTAGCCTGAAGGCTAGGGGAGCCCTAGCCTTGGCCAAGGGGAGCCTAAAGCCTAGGGGTGCCCTAGCCTGAAGACTAGGGGAGCCCTAGCCTTAGCCTAGGGGAGCCCTAGCCTAAAGCCTAGGGGTGCCCTAGCCTGAAGGCTAGGGGAGCCCTAGCCTAAGCCTAGGGGAGCCTAAAGCCTAGGGGAGCACTAGCCTTAGCCTAGAGGAGCCCTAGCCTTAGCCTAGGGGAGCCTAAAGCCTAGGGGTGCCCGCGCCTGAAGGCTAGGGGAGCCCTAGCCTTAGCCAAGGGGAGCCTAAAGCCTAGGGGTGCCCTCGCCTGAAGGCTAGGGGAGCCCTAGCCTAAGCCTAGGGGAGCCTAAAGCCTAGGGGTGCCCTCGCCTGAAGGCTAGGGGAGCCCTAGCCTTAGCCTAGGGGAGCCTAAAGCCTAGGGGTGCCCTCGCCTGAAGGCTAGGGGAGCTCTAGCCTTAGCCTAGGGGAGCCTAAAGCCTAGGGGTGCCCTCGCCTGAAGGCTAGGGGAGCCCTAGCCTTAGCCTAGGGGAGCCCTAGCCTAAAGCCTAGGGGTGCCCTCGCCTGAAGGCTAGGGGAGCCCTAGCCTTAGCCTAGGGGAGCCCTAGCCTAAAGCCTAGGGGTGCCCTAGCCTGAAGGCTAGGGGAGCCCTAGCCTTAGCCTAGGGGATCCCTAGCCTAAAGCCTAGGGGTGCCCTAGCCTGAAGGCTAGGGGAGCCCTAGCCTTAGCCTAGGGGAGCCCTAGCCTAAAGCCTAGGGGTGCCCTAGCCTGAAGGCTAAGGGAGCCCTAGCCTTAGCCTAGGGGAGCCCTAGCCTAAAGCCTAGGGGTGCCCTAGCCTGAAGGCTAGGGGAGCCCTAGCCTTAGCCTAGGGGAGCCCTAGCCTAAAGCCTAGGGGAGCCCTAGCCTAAAGCCTAGGGGTGCCCTAGCCTGAAGGCTAGGGGAGCCCTAGCCTTAGCCTAGGGGAGCCTAAAGCCTAGGGGTGCCCTAGCCTGAAGGCTAGGGGAGCCCTAGCCTTAGCCTAGGGGAGCCTAAAGCCTAGGGGTGCCCTAGCCTGAAGGCTAGGGGAGCCCTAGCCTTAGCCTAGGGGAGCCTAAAGCCTAGGGGTGCCCTAGCCTGAAGGCTAGCGGAGCCCTAGCCTTAGCCTAGGGGAGCCTAAAGCCTAGGGGTGCCCTAGCCTGAAGGCTAGGGGAGCCCTAGCCTTAGCCTAGGGGAGCCTAAAGCCTAGGGGTGCCCTAGCCTGAAGGCTAGGGGAGCCCTAGCCTTAGCCTAGGGGAGCCTAAAGCCTAGGGGTGCCCTAGCCTGAAGGCTAGGGGAGCTCTAGCCTTAGCCTAGGGGAGCCTAAAGCCTAGGGCTGCCCTAGCCTGAAGGCTAGGGGAGCCCTAGCCTTAGCCTAGGGGAGCCTAAAGCCTAGGGGTGCCCTAGCCTGAAGGCTAGGGGAGCCCTAGCCTTAGCCTAGGGGAGCCTAAAGCCTAGGGGTGCCCTAGCCTGAAGGCTAGGGGAGCCCTAGCCTTAGCCTAGGGGAGCCTAAAGTCTAGGGGTGCCCTAGCCTGAAGGCTAGGGGAGCCCTAGCCTTAGCCTAGGGGAGCCTAAAGCCTAGGGGTGCCCTAGCCTGAAGGCTAGGGGAGCCCTAGCCTTAGCCTAGGGGAGCCCTAGCCTAAAGCCTAGGGGTGCCCTAGCCTGAAGGCTAGGGGAGCCCTAGCCTTAGCCTAGGGGAGCCTAAAGCCTAGGGGTGCCCTAGCCTGAAGGCTAGGGGAGCTCTAGCCTTAGCCTAGGGGAGTCTAAAGCCTAGGGCTGCCCTAGCCTGAAGGCTAGGGGAGCCCTAGCCTTAGCCTAGGGGAGCCTAAAGCCTAGGGGTGCCCTAGCCTGAAGGCTAGGGGAGCCCTAGCCTTAGCCTAGGGGAGCCTAAAGCCTAGGGGTGCCCTAGCCTGAAGGCTAGGGGAGCCCTAGCCTTAGCCTAGGGGAGCCTAAAGTCTAGGGGTGCCCTAGCCTGAAGGCTAGGGGAGCCCTAGCCTTAGCCTAGGGGAGCCTAAAGCCTAGGGGTGCCCTAGCCTGAAGGCTAGGGGAGCCCTAGCCTTAGCCTAGGGGAGCCCTAGACTAAAGCCTAGGGGTGCCCTAGCCTGAAGGCTAGGGGAGCCCTAGCCTTAGCCTAGGGGAGCCTAAAGCCTAGGGGTGCCCTAGCCTGAAGGCTAGGGGAGCCCTAGCCTTAGCCTAGGGGAGCCTAAAGCCTAGGGGTGCCCTAGCCTGAAGGCTAGGGGAGCCCTAGACTTAGCCTAGGGAATCCCTAGCCTAAAGCCTAGCGGTGCCCTAGCCTGAAGGCTAGGGGAGCCCTAGCCTTAGCCTAGGGGAGCCTAAAGCCTAGGGGTGCCCTAGCCTGAAGGCTAGGGTAGCCCTAGCCTTAGCCTAGGGGAGCCCTAGCCTAAAGCCTAGGGGTGCCCTAGCCTGAAGGCTAGGGGAGCCCTAGCCTTAGCCTAGGTTAGCCTAAAGCCTAGGGGTGCCCTAGCCTGAAGGCTAGTGGCCCGTAGCCTTAGCCTAGGGGAGCCCTAGCCTAAAGCCTAGGGGTGCCCTAGCCTGAAGGCTAGGGGAGCCCTAGCCTTAGCCTAGGGGAGCCTAAAGCCTAGGGGTGCCCTAGCCTGAAGGCTAGGGGAGCCCTAGACTTAGCCTAGGGAAGCCCTAGCCTAAAGCCTAGCGGTGCCCTAGCCTGAAGGCTAGGGGAGCCCTAGCCTTAGCCTAGGGGAGCCTAAAGCCTAGGGGTGCCCTAGCCTGAAGGCTAGGGGAGCCCTAGCCTTAGCCTAGGGGAGCCCTAGCCTACAGCCTAGGGGTGCCCTAGCCTGAAGGCTAGGGGAGTCCTAGCCTTAGCCTAGGGGAGCCTAAAGCCTAGGGGTGCCCTAGCCTGAAGGCTAGGGGAGCCCTAGACTTAGCCTAGGGGAGCCCTAGCCTAAAGCCTAGGGGTGCCCTAGCCTGAAGGATAGGGGAGCCCTAGCCTTGGCCTAGGGGAGCCTAAAGCCTAGGGGTGCCCTAGCCTGAAGGCTAGGGGAGCCCTAGTCTTAGCATTGGGGAGTCCTAGCCTAAAGCCTAGGGGTGCCGTAGCCTGAAGGCTAGGGGAGCCCTAGCCTTAGCCTAGGGGAGCCTAAAGCCCAAGGGTGCCCTAGCCTGAAGGCTAGGGGAGCCCTAGCCTTAGCCTAGGGGAGCCCTAGCCTAAAGCCTAGGGGTGCCTAGCCTGAAGGCTAGGGGAGCCCTAGCCTTGGCCAAGGGGAGCCTAAAGCCTAGGGGTGCCCTAGCCTGAAGACTAGGGGAGCCCTAGCCTTAGCCTAGGGGAGCCCTAGCCTAAAGCCTAGGGGTGCCCTAGCCTGAAGGCTAGGGGAGCCCTAGCCTAAGCCTAGGGGAGCCTAAAGCCTAGGGGAGCACTAGCCTTAGCCTAGAGGAGCCCTAGCCTAAAGCCTAGGGGAGCCCTAGCCTTAGCCTAGGGGAGCCTAAAACCTAGGGGTGCCCTAGCCTGAAGGCTAGGGGAGCCCTAGCCTTAGCCTAGGGGAGCCCTAGCCTAAAGCCTAGGGGTGCCCTAGACTGAAGGCTAGGGGACCCCTAGCCTTAGCCTAGGGAAGCCCTAGCCTAAAGCCTAGGGGTGCCCTAGCCTGAAGGCTAGGGGAGCCCTAGCCTTAGCCTAGGGGAGCTTAAAGCCTAGGGATGCCCTAGCCCCTAGCCTTAGCCTAGGGGAGCCCTAGCCTTAGCCTAGGGGAGCCTAAAGCCTCGGGGTGCCCTAGCCTGAAGGCTAGGGGAGCCCTAGCCTTAGCCTAGGGGAGCCCTAGCCTTAGCCTAGGGGAGCCTAAAGCCTAGGGGTTCCCTAGCCTGAAGGCTAGGGGAGCCCTAGCCTTAGCCTAGGGGAGCCCTAGCCTTAGCCTAGGGGAGCCTAAAGCCTAGGGGTGCCCTCGCCTGAAGGCTAGGGGAGCCCTAGCCTTAGCCTAGGGGAGCCTAAAGCCTAGGGGTGCCCTAGCCTGAAGGCTAGGGGAGCCCTAGCCTTAGCCTAGGGGAGCCCTAGCCTAGCCTAGGGGAGCCTAAAGCCTAGGGGTGGCCTAGCCTGAAGGCTAGGGGAGCCCTAGCCTTAGCCGAGGGGAGCCTAAAGCCTAGGGGTGCCCTAGCCTGAAGGCTAGGGGAGCCCTAGCCTTAGCCGAGGGGAGCCTAAAGCCTTGGGGTGCCCTAACCTGAAGGCTAGGGGAGCCCTAGCCTTAGCCGAGGGGAGCCCTAGCCTAAAGCCGAGGGGTGCCCTCGCCTGAAGGCTAGGGGAGCCCTAGCCTTAGCCTAGGGGAGCCCTAGCCTAAAGCTGAGGGGTGCCCTCGCCTGAAGGCTAGGGGAGCCCTAGCCTTAGCCTAGGGGAGCCTAAAGCCTAGGTGTGCCCTAGCCTGAAGGCTAGGGGAGCCCTAGCCTTAGCGTAGGGGAGCCTAAAGCCTAGGGGTGCCCTAGGCTGAAGGCTAGGGGAGCCCTAGCCTTAGCCTAGGGGAGCCTAAAGCCTAGGGGTGCCCTAGCCTGAAGGCTAGGGGAGCCCTAGCCTTAGCCTAGGGGAGCCTAAAGCCTAGGGGTGCCCTAGCCTGAAGGCTAGGGGAGCCCTAGCCTTAGCCTAGGGGAGAATAAAGCTTAATGGTGCCCTAGCCTGAAGGCTAGGGGAGCCCTAGCCTTAGCCTAGGGGAGCCTAAAGCCTAGGGGTGCCCTAGCCTGAAGGCTAGGGGAGCCCTAGCCTTAGCCTAGGGGAGCCTAAAGCCTAGGGGTGCCCTAGCCTGAAGGCTAGGGGAGCCCTAGCCTTAGCCTAGGGGAGCCTAAAGCCTAGCGGTGCCCTAGCCTGAAGGCTAGGGGAGCCCTAGCCTTAGCCTAGGGGAGCCCTAGCCTAAAGCCTAGGGGTGCCCTAGCCTGAAGGCTAGGGGAGCCCTAGACTTAGCCTAGGGGAGCCTAAAGCCTAGGGGTGCCCTAGCCTGAAGGCTAGGGGAGCCCTAGCCTTAGCCTAGGTGAGCCCTAGCCTAAAGCCTAGGGGTGCCCTAGCCTGAAGGCTAGGGGAGCCCTAGCCTTAGCCTAGGGGAGCCCTAGCCTAAAGCCTAGGGGTGCCCTAGTCTGAAGGCTAGGGGAGCCCTAGCCTTAGCCTAGGGGAGCCTAAAGCCTAGGGGTGCCCTAGCCTGAAGGCTAGGGAAGCCCTAGCCTTAGCCTAGGGGAGCCCTAGCCTAAAGCCTAGGGGTGCCCTAGCCTGAAGGCTAGGGGAGCCCTAGCCTTAGCCTAGGGGAGCCTAAAGCCTAGGGGTGCCCTAGCCTGAAGGCTAGGGGAGCCCTAGCCTTAGCCTAGGGGAGCCCTAGCCTAAAGCCAAGGGGTTCCCTAGCCTGAAGGCTAGGGGAGGCCTAGCCTTAGCCTAGGGGAGCCTAAAGCCTAACGGTGCCCTAGCCTGAAGGGTAGGGGAGCCCTAGCCTTAGCCTAGGGGAGCCCTAGCCTTAGCCTAGGGGAGCCCTAGCCTTAGCCTAGGGGAGCCTAAAGCCTAGGGGTGCCCTAGCCTGAAGGCTAGGGGAGCCCTAGCCTTAGCCTAGGGGAGCCTAAAGCCTAGGGGTGCCCTCGCCTGAAGGCTAGGGGAGCCCTAGCCTTAGCCTAGGGGAGCCTAAAGCCTAGGGGTGCCCTCGCCTGAAGGCTAGGGGAGCCCTAGCCTTAGCCTAGGGGAGCCTAAAGCCTAGGGGTGCCCTCGCCTGAAGGCTAGGGGAGCCCTAGCCTTAGCCTAGGGGAGCCTAAAGCCTAGGGGTGCCCTCGCCTGAAGGCTAGGGGAGCCCTAGCCTTAGCCAAGGGGAGCCTAAAAACCTAGGGGTGCCCTCGCCTGAAGGCTAGGGGAGCCCTAGCCTTAGCCTAGGGGAGCCTAAAGCCTAGGGGTGCCCTCGCCTGAAGGCTAGGGGAGCCCTAGCCTTAGCCTAGGGGAGCCTAAAGCCTAGGGGTGCCCTCGCCTGAAGGCTAGGGGAGCCCTAGCCTTAGCCTAGGGGAGCCTAAAGCCTAGGGGTGCCCTCGCCTGAAGGCTAGGGGAGCCCTAGCCTTAGCCAAGGGGAGCCTAAAGCCTAGGGGTGCCCTCGCCTGAAGGCTAGGGGAGCCCTAGCCTAAGCCTAGGGGAGCCTAAAGCCTAGGGGTGCCCTCGCCTGAAGGCTAGGGGAGCCCTAGCCTTAGCCTAGGGGAGCCTAAAGCCTAGGGGTGCCCTCGCCTGAAGGCTAGGGAAGCCCTAGCCTTAGCCTAGGGGAGCCTAAAGCCTAGGGGTGCCCTCGCCTGAAGGCTAGGGGAGCCCTAGCCTTAGCCTAGGGGTGCCCTAGCCTAAAGCCTAGGGGTGCCCTCGCCTGAAGGCTAGGGGAGCCCTAGCCTTAGCCTAGGGGAGCCCTAGCCTAAAGCCTAGGGGTGCCCTCGCCTGAAGGCTAGGGGAGCCCTAGCCTTAGCCTAGGGGAGCCCTAGCCTAAAGCCTAGGGGTGCCCTAGCCTGAAGGCTAGGGGAGCCCTAGCCTTAGCCTAGGGGAGACCTAGCCTAAAGCCTAGGGGTGCCCTAGCCTGAAGGCTAGGGGAGCCCTAGCCTTAGCCTAGGGGAGCCTAAAGCCTAGGGGTGCATTCGCCTGAAGGCTAGGGGAGCCCTAGCCTTAGCCTAGGGGAGCCTAAAGCCTAGGGGTGCCCTCGCCTGAAGGCTAGGGGAGCCCTAGCCTTAGCCAAGGGGAGCCTAAAGCCTAGGGGTGCCCTCGCCTGAAGGCTAGGGGAGCCCTAGCCTAGCCTAGGGGAGCCTAAAGGCTAGGGGTGCCCTCGCCTGAAGGCTAGGGGAGCCCTAGCCTTAGCCTAGGGGAGCCTAAAGCCTAGGGGTGCCCTCGCCTGAAGGCTAGGGGAGCCCTAGTCTTAGCCTAGGGGAGCCTAAAGCCTAGGGGTGCCCTCGCCTGAAGGCTAGGGGAGCCCTAGCCTTAGCCTAGGGGAGCCCTAGCCTAAAGCCTAGGGGTGCCCTCGCCTGAAGGCTAGGGGAGCCCTAGCCTTAGCCTAGGGGAGCCCTAGCCTAAAGCCTAGGGGTGCCCTCGCCTGAAGGCTAGGGGAGCCCTAGCCTTAGCCTAGGGGAGCCCTAGCCTAAAGCCTAGGGGTGCCCTCGCCTGAAGGCTAGGGGAGCCCTAGCCTTAGCCTAGGGGAGCCCTAGCCTAAAGCCTAGGGGTGCCCTCGCCTGAAGGCTAAGGGAGCCCTAGCCTTCGCCTAGGGGAGCCCTAGCCTAAAGCCTAGGGGTGCCCTAGCCTGAAGGCTAGGGGAGCCCTTGCCTTAGCCTAGGGGAGCCCTAGCCTAAAGCCTAGGGGTGCCCTAGCCTGAAGGCTAGGGGAGCCCTAGCCTTAGCCTAGGGGAGCCCTAGCCTAAAGCCTAGGGGTGCCCTAGCCTGAAGGCTAGGGGAGCCCTAGCCTTAGCCTAGGGGAGCCTAAAGCCTAGGGGTGCCCTATCCTGAAGGCTAGGGGAGCCCTAGCCTTAGCCTAGGGGAGCCTAAAGCCTAGGGGTGCCCTAGCCTGAAGGCTAGGGGAGCCCTAGCCTTAGCCTAGGGGAGCCTAAAGCCTAGGGGTGCCCTATCCTGAAGGCTAGGGGAGCCCTAGCCTTAGCCTAGGGGAGCCTAAAGCCTAGGGGTGCCCTAGCCTGAAGGCTAGGGGAGCCCTAGCCTTAGCCTAGGGGAGCCTAAAGCCTAGGGGTGCCCTAGCCTGAAGGCTAGGGGAGCCCTAGACTTAGCCTAGGGAATCCCTAGCCTAAAGCCTAGCGGTGCCCTAGCCTGAAGGCTAGGGGAGCCCTAGCCTTAGCCTAGGGGAGCCTAAAGCCTAGGGGTGCCCTAGCCTGAAGGCTAGGGTAGCCCTAGCCTTAGCCTAGGGGAGCCCTAGCCTAAAGCCTAGGGGTGCCCTAGCCTGAAGGCTAGGGGAGCCCTAGCCTTAGCCTAGGTTAGCCTAAAGCCTAGGGGTGCCCTAGCCTGAAGGCTAGGGGCCCGTAGCCTTAGCCTAGGGGAGCCCTAGCCTAAAGCCTAGGGGTGCCCTAGCCTGAAGGCTAGGGGAGCCCTAGCCTTAGCCTAGGGGAGCCTAAAGCCTAGGGGTGCCCTAGCCTGAAGGCTAGGGGAGCCCTAGACTTAGCCTAGGGAAGCCCTAGCCTAAAGCCTAGCGGTGCCCTAGCCTGAAGGCTAGGGGAGCCCTAGCCTTAGCCTAGGGGAGCCTAAAGCCTAGGGGTGCCCTAGCCTGAAGGCTAGGGGAGCCCTAGCCTTAGCCTAGGGGAGCCCTAGCGTACAGCCTAGGGGTGCCCTAGCCTGAAGGCTAGGGGAGTCCTAGCCTTAGCGTAGGGGAGCCTAAAGCCTAGGGGTGCCCTAGCCTGAAGGCTAGGGGAGCCCTAGACTTAGCCTAGGGGAGGCCTAGCCTAAAGCCTAGGGGTGCCCTAGCCTGAAGGATAGGGGAGCCCTAGCCTTGGCCTAGGGGAGCCTAAAGCCTAGGGGTGCCCTAGCCTGAAGGCTAGGGGAGCCCTAGTCTTAGCATTGGGGAGTCCTAGCCTAAAGCCTAGGGGTGCCGTAGCCTGAAGGCTAGGGGAGCCCTAGCCTTAGCCTAGGGGAGCCTAAAGCCCAAGGGTGCCCTAGCCTGAAGGCTAGGGGAGCCCTAGCCTTAGCCTAGGGGAGCCCTAGCCTAAAGCCTAGGGGTGCCTAGCCTGAAGGCTAGGGGAGCCCTAGCCTTGGCCAAGGGGAGCCTAAAGCCTAGGGGTGCCCTAGCCTGAAGACTAGGGGAGCCCTAGCCTTAGCCTAGGGGAGCCCTAGCCTAAAGCCTAGGGGTGCCCTAGCCTGAAGGCTAGGGGAGCCCTAGCCTAAGCCTAGGGGAGCCTAAAGCCTAGGGGAGCACTAGCCTTAGCCTAGAGGAGCCCTAGCCTAAAGCCTAGGGGAGCCCTAGCCTTAGCCTAGGGGAGCCTAAAACCTAGGGGTGCCCTAGCCTGAAGGCTAGGGGAGCCCTAGCCTTAGCCTAGGGGAGCCCTAGCCTAAAGCCTAGGGGTGCCCTAGACTGAAGGCTAGGGGACCCCTAGCCTTAGCCTAGGGGAGCTTAAAGCCTAGGGATGCCCTAGCCCCTAGCCTTAGCCTAGGGGAGCCCTAGCCTTAGCCTAGGGGAGCCTAAAGCCTCGGGGTGCCCTAGCCTGAAGGCTAGGGGAGCCCTAGCCTTAGCCTAGGGGAGCCCTAGCCTTAGCCTAGGGGAGCCTAAAGCCTAGGGGTTCCCTAGCCTGAAGGCTAGGGGAGCCCTAGCCTTAGCCTAGGGGAGCCCTAGCCTTAGCCTAGGGGAGCCTAAAGCCTAGGGGTGCCCTCGCCTGAAGGCTAGGGGAGCCCTAGCCTTAGCCTAGGGGAGCCTAAAGCCTAGGGGTGCCCTAGCCTGAAGGCTAGGGGAGCCCTAGCCTTAGCCTAGGGGAGCCCTAGCCTAGCCTAGGGGAGCCTAAAGCCTAGGGGTGGCCTAGCCTGAAGGCTAGGGGAGCCCTAGCCTTAGCCTAGGGGAGCCTAAAGCCTAGGGGTGCCCTATCCTGAAGGCTAGGGGAGCCCTAGCCTTAGCCTAGGGGAGCCCTAACCTTAGCCGAGGGGAGCCTAAAGCCTAGGGGTGCCCTAGCCTGAAGGCTAGGGGAGCCCTAGCCTTAGCCGAGGGGAGCCTAAAGCCTAGGGCTGCCCTAATCTGAAGGCTAGGGGAGCCCTCGCCTCAGCCGAGGGGAGCCTAAAGCCTAGGGGTGCCCTAGCCTGAAGGCTAGGGGAGCCCTAGCCTTAGCCGAGGGGAGCCTAAAGCCTAGGGGTGCCCTAGCCTGAAGGCTAGGGGAGCCCTAGCCTTAGCCGAGGGGAGCCTAAAGCCTTGGGGTGCCCTAACCTGAAGGCTAGGGGAGCCCTAGCCTTAGCCGAGGGGAGCCCTAGCCTAAAGCCGAGGGGTGCCCTCGCCTGAAGGCTAGGGGAGCCCTAGCCTTAGCCTAGGGGAGCCCTAGCCTAAAGCCGAGGGGTGCCCTCGCCTGAAGGCTAGGGGAGCCCTAGCCTTAGCCTAGGGGAGCCTAAAGCCTAGGTGTGCCCTAGCCTGAAGGCTAGGGGAGCCCTAGCCTTAGCCTAGGGGAGCCTAAAGCCTAGGGGTGCCCTAGGCTGAAGGCTAGGGGAGCCCTAGCCTTAGCCTAGGGGAGCCTAAAGCCTAGGGGTGCCCTAGCCTGAAGGCTAGGGGAGCCCTAGCCTTAGCCTAGGGGAGCCTAAAGCCTAGGGGTGCCCTAGCCTGAAGGCTAGGGGAGCCCTAGCCTTAGCCTAGGGGAGAATAAAGCTTAATGGTGCCCTAGCCTGAAGGCTAGGGGAGCCCTAGCCTTAGCCTAGGGGAGCCTAAAGCCTAGGGGTGCCCTAGCCTGAAGGCTAGGGGAGCCCTAGCCTTAGCCTAGGGGAGCCTAAAGCCTAGGGGTGCCCTAGCCTGAAGGCTAGGGGAGCCCTAGCCTTAGCCTAGGGGAGCCTAAAGCCTAGCGGTGCCCTAGCCTGAAGGCTAGGGGAGCCCTAGCCTTAGCCTAGGGGAGCCCTAGCCTAAAGCCTAGGGGTGCCCTAGCCTGAAGGCTAGGGGAGCCCTAGACTTAGCCTAGGGGAGCCTAAAGCCTAGGGGTGCCCTAGCCTGAAGGCTAGGGGAGCCCTAGCCTTAGCCTAGGTGAGCCCTAGCCTAAAGCCTAGGGGTGCCCTAGCCTGAAGGCTAGGGGAGCCCTAGCCTTAGCCTAGGGGAGCCCTAGCCTAAAGCCTAGGGGTGCCCTAGTCTGAAGGCTAGGGGAGCCCTAGCCTTAGCCTAGGGGAGCCTAAAGCCTAGGGGTGCCCTAGCCTGAAGGCTAGGGAAGCCCTAGCCTTAGCCTAGGGGAGCCCTAGCCTAAAGCCTAGGGGTGCCCTAGCCTGAAGGCTAGGGGAGCCCTAGCCTTAGCCTAGGGGAGCCTAAAGCCTAGGGGTGCCCTAGCCTGAAGGCTAGGGGAGCCCTAGCCTTAGCCTAGGGGAGCCCTAGCCTAAAGCCAAGGGGTTCCCTAGCCTGAAGGCTAGGGGAGGCCTAGCCTTAGCCTAGGGGAGCCTAAAGCCTAACGGTGCCCTAGCCTGAAGGGTAGGGGAGCCCTAGCCTTAGCCTAGGGGAGCCCTAGCCTTAGCCTAGGGGAGCCCTAGCCTTAGCCTAGGGGAGCCTAAAGCCTAGGGGTGCCCTAGCCTGAAGGCTAGGGGAGCCCTAGCCTTAGCCTAGGGGAGCCTAAAGCCTAGGGGTGCCCTCGCCTGAAGGCTAGGGGAGCCCTAGCCTTAGCCTAGGGGAGCCTAAAGCCTAGGGGTGCCCTCGCCTGAAGGCTAGGGGAGCCCTAGCCTTAGCCTAGGGGAGCCTAAAGCCTAGGGGTGCCCTCGCCTGAAGGCTAGGGGAGCCCTAGCCTTAGCCTAGGGGAGCCTAAAGCCTAGGGGTGCCCTCGCCTGAAGGCTAGGGGAGCCCTAGCCTTAGCCAAGGGGAGCCTAAAGCCTAGGGGTGCCCTCGCCTGAAGGCTAGGGGAGCCCTAGCCTAAGCCTAGGGGAGCCTAAAGCCTAGGGGTGCCCTCGCCTGAAGGCTAGGGGAGCCCTAGCCTTAGCCTAGGGGAGCCTAAAGCCTAGGGGTGCCCTCGCCTGAAGGCTAGGGAAGCCCTAGCCTTAGCCTAGGGGAGCCTAAAGCCTAGGGGTGCCCTCGCCTGAAGGCTAGGGGAGCCCTAGCCTTAGCCTAGGGGTGCCCTCGCCTAAAGCCTAGGGGTGCCCTCGCCTGAAGGCTAGGGGAGCCCTAGCCTTAGCCTAGGGGAGCCCTAGCCTAAAGCATAGGGGTGCCCTCGCCTGAAGGCTAGGGGAGCCCTAGCCTTAGCCTAGGGGAGCCCTAGCCTAAAGCCTAGGGGTGCCCTAGCCTGAAGGCTAGGGGAGCCCTAGCCTTAGCCTAGGGGAGACCTAGCCTAAAGCCTAGGGGTGCCCTAGCCTGAAGGCTAGGGGAGCCCTAGCCTTAGCCTAGGGGAGCCTAAAGCCTAGGGGTGCATTCGCCTGAAGGCTAGGGGAGCCCTAGCCTTAGCCTAGGGGAGCCTAAAGCCTAGGGGTGCCCTCGCCTGAAGGCTAGGGGAGCCCTAGCCTTAGCCAAGGGGAGCCTAAAGCCTAGGGGTGCCCTCGCCTGAAGGCTAGGGGAGCCCTAGCCTAGCCTAGGGGAGCCTAAAGCCTAGGGGTGCCCTCGCCTGAAGGCTAGGGGAGCCCTAGCCTTAGCCTAGGGGAGCCTAAAGCCTAGGGGTGCCCTCGCCTGAAGGCTAGGGGAGCCCTAGCCTTAGCCTAGGGGAGCCTAAAGCCTAGGGGTGCCCTCGCCTGAAGGCTAGGGGAGCCCTAGCCTTAGCCTAGGGGAGCCCTAGCCTAAAGCCTAGGGGTGCCCTCGCCTGAAGGCTAGGGGAGCCCTAGCCTTAGCCTAGGGGAGCCCTAGCCTAAAGCCTAGGGGTGCCCTCGCCTGAAGGCTAGGGGAGCCCTAGCCTTAGCCTAGGGGAGCCCTAGCCTAAAGCCTAGGGGTGCCCTCGCCTGAAGGCTAGGGGAGCCCTAGCCTTAGCCTAGGGGAGCCCTAGCCTAAAGCCTAGGGGTGCCCTCGCCTGAAGGCTAAGGGAGCCCTAGCCTTAGCCTAGGGGAGCCCTAGCCTAAAGCCTAGGGGTGCCCTAGCCTGAAGGCTAGGGGAGCCCTTGCCTTAGCCTAGGGGAGCCCTAGCCTAAAGCCTAGGGGTGCCCTAGCCTGAAGGCTAGGGGAGCCCTAGCCTTAGCCTAGGGGAGCCCTAGCCTAAAGCCTAGGGGAGCCCTAGCCTGAAGGCTAGGGGAGCCCTAGCCTTAGCCTAGGGGAGCCTAAAGCCTAGGGGTGCCCTATCCTGAAGGCTAGGGGAGCCCTAGCCTTAGCCTAGGGGAGCCTAAAGCCTAGGGGTGCCCTAGCCTGAAGGCTAGGGGAGCCCTAGCCTTAGCCTAGGGGAGCCTAAAGCCTAGGGGTGCCCTAGCATGAAGGCTAGGGGAGCCCTAGCCTTAGCCTAGGGGAGCCTAAAGCCTAGGGGTGCCCTAGCCTGAAGGCTAGGGGAGCCCTAGCCTTAGCCTAGGGGAGCCTAAAGCCTAGGGCTGCCCTAGCCTGAAGGCTAGGGGAGCCCTAGCCTTAGCCTAGGGGAGCCTAAAGCCTAGGGGTGCCCTAGCCTGAAGGCTAGGGGAGCCCTAGCCTTAGCCTAGGGGAGCCTAAAGCCTAGGGGTGCCCTAGCCTGAAGGCTAGGGGAGCCCTAGCCTTAGCCTAGGGGAGCCTAAAGTCTAGGGGTGCCCTAGCCTGAAGGCTAGGGGAGCCCTAGCCTTAGCCTAGGGGAGCCTAAAGCCTAGGGGTGCCCTAGCCTGAAGGCTAGGGGAGCCCTAGCCTTAGCCTAGGGGAGCCCTAGCCTAAAGCCTAGGGGTGCCCTAGCCTGAAGGCTAGGGGAGCCCTAGCCTTAGCCTAGGGGAGCCTAAAGCCTAGGGGTGCCCTAGCCTGAAGGCTAGGGGAGCCCTAGACTTAGCCTAGGGAATCCCTAGCCTAAAGCCTAGCGGTGCCCTAGCCTGAAGGCTAGGGGAGCCCTAGCCTTAGCCTAGGGGAGCCTAAAGCCTAGGGGTGCCCTAGCCTGAAGGCTAGGGTAGCCCTAGCCTTAGCCTAGGGGAGCCCTAGCCTAAAGCCTAGGGGTGCCCTAGCCTGAAGGCTAGGGGAGCCCTAGCCTTAGCCTAGGTGAGCCTAAAGCCTAGGGGTGCCCTAGCCTGAAGGCTAGGGGCCCGTAGCCTCAGCCTAGGGGAGCCCTAGCCTAAAGCCTAGGGGTGCCCTAGCCTGAAGGCTAGGGGAGCCCTAGCCTTAGCCTAGGGGAGCCTAAAGCCTAGGGGTGCCCTAGCCTGAAGGCTAGGGGAGCCCTAGACTTAGCCTAGGGAAGCCCTAGCCTAAAGCCTAGCGGTGCCCTAGCCTGAAGGCTAGGGGAGCCCTAGCCTTAGCCTAGGGGAGCCTAAAGCCTAGGGGTGCCCTAGCCTGAAGGCTAGTGGAGCCCTAGCCTTAGCCTAGGGGAGCCCTAGCCTAAAGCCTAGGGGTGCCCTAGCCTGAAGGCTAGGGGAGCCCTAGCCTTAGCCTAGGGGAGCCTAAAGCCTAGGGGTGCCCTAGCCTGAAGGCTAGGGGAGCCCTAGACTTAGCCTAGGGAATCCCTAGCCTAAAGCCTAGCGGTGCCCTAGCCTGAAGGCTAGGGGAGCCCTAGCCTTAGCCTAGGGGAGCCTAAAGCCTAGGGATGCCCTAGCCTGAAGGCTAGGGTAGCCCTAGTCTTAGCCTAGGGGAGCCCTAGCCTAAAGCCTAGGGGTGCCCTAGCCTGAAGGCTAGGGGAGCCCTAGCCTTAGCCTAGGTGAGCCTAAAGCCTAGGGGTGCCCTAGCCTGAAGGCTAGGGGCCCGTAGCCTCAGCCTAGGGGAGCCCTAGCCTAAAGCCTAGGGGTGCCCTAGCCTGAAGGCTAGGGGAGCCCTAGCCTTAGCCTAGGGGAGCCTAAAGCCTAGGGGTGCCCTAGCCTGAAGGCTAGGGGAGCCCTAGACTTAGCCTAGGGAAGCCCTAGCCTAAAGCCTAGCGGTGCCCTAGCCTGAAGGCTAGGGGAGCCCTAGCCTTAGCCTAGGGGAGCCTAAAGCCTAGGGGTGCCCTAGCCTGAAGGCTAGGGGAGCCCTAGCCTTAGCCTAGGGGAGCCCTAGCCTACAGCCTAGGGGTGCCCTAGCCTGAAGGCTAGGGGAGCCCTAGCCTTAGCCTAGGGGAGCCTAAATCCTAGGGGTGCCCTAGCCTGAAGGCTAGGGTAGCCCTAGTCTTAGCCTTGGGGAGTCCTAGCCTAAACCCTAGGGGTGCCCTAGCCTGAAGGCTAGGGGAGCCCTAGCCTTAGCCTAGGGGAGCCTAAAGCCTAGGGGTGCCATAGCCTGAAGGCTAGGGGAGCCCTAGCCTTAGCCTAGGGGAGCCCTAGCCTAAAGCCTAGGGGTGCCCTATCCTGAAGGCTAGGGGAGCCCTAGCCTTAGCCTAGGGGAGGCTAAAGCCTAGGGGTGCCCTAGCCTGAAGGCTAGGGGAGCCCTAGCCTTAGTCTAGGGGAGCCCTAGCCTAAAGCCTAGGGGTGCCCTAGCCTGAAGGCTAGAGGAGCCCTAGCCTTAGCCTAGGGGAGCCCTAGCCTAAAGCCTAGGGGTGCCCTAGCCTGAAGGCTAGGGGAGCCCTAGCCTTAGCCTAGGGGAGCCTAAAGCCTAGGGGTGCCCTAGCTTGAAGGCTAGGGGAGCCCTAGCCTTAGCCTAGGGGAGCCCTAGCCTAAAGCCAAGGGGTGCCCTAGCCTGAAGGCTAGGGGAGCCCTAGCCTTAGCCTAGGGGAGCCTAAAGCCTAGGGGTGCCCTAGCCTGAAGGCTAGGGGAGCCCTAGCCATGGCCTAGGGGAGCCTAAAGCCTAGGGGTGCCCTAGCCTAAAGCCAAGGGGTGCCCTAGCCTGAAGGCTATGGGAGCCCTAGCCTTAGCCTAGGGGAGCCTAAAGCCTAGGCGTGCCCTAGCCTGAAGGCTAGGCGAGCCCGAGCCTTAGCCTAGGGGAGCCCTAGCCTAAAGCCTAGGTGTGCCCTAGCCTAAAGGCCAGGGGAGCCCTAGCCTTGGCCTAGGGGAGCCTAAAGCCTAGGGGTGCCCTAGCCTGAAGGCGAGGGGAGCCCTAGCCTTAGCCTAGGGGAGCCCTAGCCTAAAGCCTAGGGGTGCCAGAGCCTGAAGGCTAGGGGAGCCCTAGCCTTAGCCTAGGGGAGCCTAAAGCCTAGGGGTGCCCTAGCCTGAAGGCTAGGGTAGCCCTAGCCTTAGCCTAGAGGAGCCCAAGCCTAAAGCCTAGGGGTGCCCTAGCCTGAAGGCTAGGGGAGCCCTAGCCTTAGCCTAGGGGAGCCTAAAGCCTAGGGGTGCCATAGCCTGAAGGCTAGGGACCTGTAGCCTTAGCCTAGGGGAGCCCTAGCCTAAAGCCTAGGGGTGCCCTAGCCTGGAGGCTAGGGGAGCCCTAGCCTTAGCCTAGGGGAGCCTAAAGCCTAGGGGTGCCCTAGCCTGAAGGCTAGGGGAGCCCTAGACTTAGCCTAGGGGAGCCCTAGCCTAAAGCCTAGGGGTGCCCTAGCCTGAAGGCTAGGGGAGCCCTAGCCTTGGCCTAGGGGAGCCTAAAGCCTAGGGGTGCCCTACCCTGAAGGCTAGGGGAGCCCTAGTCTTAGCATTGGGGAGTCCTAGCCTAAAGCCTAGGGGTGCCGTAGCCTGAAGGCTAGGGGAGCCCTAGCCTTAGCCTAGGGGAGCCTAAAGCCCAGGGGTGCCCTAGCCTGAAGGCTAGGGGAGCCCTAGCCTTAGCCTAGGGGAGCCCTAGCCTAAAGCCTAGGGGTGCCTAGCCTGAAGGCTAGGGGAGCCCTAGCCTTGGCCTAGGGGAGCCTAAAGCCTAGGGGTGCCCTAGCCTGAAGACTAGGGGAGCCCTAGCCTTAGCCTAGGGGAGCCCTAGCCTAAAGCTTAGGGGTGCCCTAGCCTGAAGGCTAGGGGAGCCCTAGCCTTAGCCTAGGGGAGCCTAAAGCCAGGGGAGCAGTAGCCTTAGCCTAGAGGAGCCCTAGCCTAAAGCCTAGGGGTGCCCTAGCCTGAAGGCTAGGGGAGCCCTAGCCTTAGCCTAGGGGAGCCTAAAACCTAGGGGTGCCCTAGCCTGAAGGCTAGGGGAGCCCTAGCCTTAGCCTAGGGGAGCCCTAGCCTAAAGCCTAGGGGTGCCCTAGCCTGAAGGCTAGGGGAGCCCTAGCCTTAGCCTAGGGGAGCCCTAGCCTTAGCCTAGGGGAGCCTAAAGCCTAGGGGTGCCCTAGCCTGAAGGCTAGGGGAGCCCTAGCCTTAGCCTAGGGGAGCTTAAAGCCTAGGGATGCCCTAGCCCCTAGCCTTAGCCTAGGGGAGCCCTAGCCTTAGCCTAGGGGAGCCTAAAGCCTCGGGGTGCCCTAGCCTGAAGGCTAGGGGAGCCCTAGCCTTAGCCTAGGGGAGCCCTAGCCTTAGCCTAGGGGAGCCTAAAGCCTAGGGGTGCCCTAGCCTGAAGGCTAGGGGAGCCCTAGCCTTAGCCTAGGGGAGCCCTAGCCTTAGCCTAGGGGAGCCTAAAGCCTAGGGGTGCCCTCGCCTGAAGGCTAGGGGAGCCCTAGCCTTAGCCTAGGGGAGCCTAAAGCCTAGGGGTGCCCTAGCCTGAAGGCTAGGGGAGCCCTAGCCTTAGCCTAGGGGAGCCCTAGCCTAGCCTAGGGGAGCCTAAAGCCTAGGGGTGTCCTAGCCTGAAGGCTAGGGGAGCCCTAGCCTTAGCCTAGGGGAGCCTAAAGCCTAGGGGTGCCCTAGCCTGAAGGCTAGGGGAGCCCTAGCCTTAGCCTAGGGGAGCCCTAACCTTAGCCGAGGGGAGCCTAAAGCCTAGGCGTGCCCTAGCCTGAAGGCTAGGGGAGCCCTCGCCTTAGCCGAGGGGAGCCTAAAGCCTAGGGCTGCCGAAGCCTGAAGGCTAGGGGAGCCCTCGCCTTAGCCGAGGGGAGCCTAAAGCCTAGGGGTGCCCTAGCCTGAAGACTAGGGGAGCCCTAGCCTTAGCCGAGAGGAGCCTAAAGCCTAGTGGTGCCCTAGCCTGAAGGCTAGGGGAGCCCTAGCCTTAGCCGAGGGGAGCCTAAAGCCTAGGGGTGCCCTAGCCTGAAGGCTAGGGTAGCCCTAGCCTTAGCCGAGGGGAGCCTAAAGCCTTGGGGTGCCCTAACCTGAAGGCTAGGGGAGCCCTAGCCTTAGCCGAGGGGAGCCCTAGCCTAAAGCCGAGGGGTGCCCTCGCCTGAAGGCTAGGGGAGCCCTAGCCTTAGCCTAGGGGAGCCCTAGCCTAAAGCCGAGGGGTGCCCTCGCCTGAAGGCTAGGGGAGCCCTAGCCTTAGCCTAGTGGAGCCTAAAGCCTAGGGGTGCCCTAGCCTGAAGGCTAGGGGAGCCCTAGCCTTAGCCTAGGGGAGCCTAAAGCCTAATGGTGCCCTAGCCTGAAGGCTAGGGGAGCCCTAGCCTTAGCCTAGGGGAACCTAAAGCCTAGGGGTGCCCTAGCCTGAAGGCTAGGGGAGCCCTAGCCTTAGCCTAGGGGAGCCTAAAGCCTAGGGGTGCCCTAGCCTGAAGGCTAGGGGAGCCCTAGCCTTAGCCTAGGGGAGCCTAAAGCCTAGGGGTGCCCTAGCCTGAAGGCTAGGGGAGCCCTAGCCTTAGCCTAGGGGAGCCCTAGCCTAAAGCCTAGGGGTGCCCTAGCCTGAAGGCTAGGGGAGCCCTAGCCTTAGCCTAGGGGAGCCTAAAGCCTAGGGGTGCCCTAGCCTGAAGGCTAGGGGAGCCCTAGCCTTAGCCTAGGTGAGCCCTAGCCTAAAGCCTAGGGCTGCCCTAGCCTGAAGGCTAGGGGAGCCCTAGCCTTAGCCTAGGGGAGCCCTAGCCTAAAGCCTAGGGGTGCCCTAGTCTGAAGGCTAGGGGAGCCCTAGCCTTAGCCTAGGGGAGCCTAAAGCCTAGGGGTGCCCTAGCCTGAAGGCTAGGGGAGCCCTAGCCTTAGCCTAGGGGTGCCCTAGCCTAAAGCCTAGGGGTACCCTAGCCTGAAGGCTAGGGGAGCCCTAGCCTTAGCCTAGGGGAGCCTAAAGCCTAGGGGTGCCCTAGCCTGAAGGCTAGGGGAGCCCTAGCCTTAGCCTAGGGGAGCCGTAGCCTAAAGCCTAGGGGTGCCCTAGCCTGAAGGCTAGGGGAGGCCTAGCCTTAGCCTAGGGGAGCCTAAAGCCTAGCGGTGCCCTAGCCTGAAGGCTAGGGGAGCCCTAGCCTTAGCCGAGGGGAGCCTAAAGACTAGGGCTGCCCTAGCCTGAAGGCTAGGGGAGCCCTCGCCTTAGCCGAGGGGAGCCTAAAGCCTAGGGGTGCCCTAGCCTGAAGGCTAGGGGAGCCCTAGCCTTAGCCGAGAGGAGCCTAAAGCCTAGGGGTGCCCTAGCCTGAAGGCTAGGGGAGCCCTAGCCTTAGCCGAGGGGAGCCTAAAGCCTAGGGGTGCCCTAGCCTGAGGGCTAGGGGAGCCCTAGCCTTAGCCGAGGGGAGCCTAAAGCCTTGGGGTGCCCTAACCTGAAGGCTAGGGGAGCCCTAGCCTTAGCTGAGGGGAGCCCTAGCCTAAAGCCGAGGGGTGCCCTCGCCTGAAGGCTAGGGGAGCCCTAGCCTTAGCCTAGGGGAGCCCTAGCCTAAAGCCGAGGGGTGCCCTCGCCTGAAGGCTAGGGGAGCCCTAGCCTTAGCCTAGGGGAGCCTAAAGCCTAGGGGTGCCCTAGCCTGAAGGCTAGGGGAGCCCTAGCCTTAGCCTAGGGGAGCCTAAAGCCTAGGGGTGCCCTAGCCTGAAGGCTAGGGGAGCCCTAGCCTTAGCCTAGGGGAGCCTAAAGCCTAGGGGTGCCCTAGCCTGAAGGCTAGGGGAGCCCTAGCCTTAGCCTAGGGGAGAATAAAGCTTAATGGTGCCCTAGCCTGAAGGCTAGGGGAGCCCTAGCCTTAGCCTAGGGGAGAATAAAGCTTAATGGTGCCCTAGCCTGAAGGCTAGGGGAGCCCTAGCCTTAGCCTAGGGGAGCCTAAAGCCTAGGGGTGCCCTAGCCTGAAGGCTAGGGGAGCCCTAGCCTTAGCCTAGGGGAGCCTAAAGCCTAGGGGTGCCCTAGCCTGAAGGCTAGGGGAGCCCTAGCCTTAGCCTAGGGGAGCCTAAAGCCTAGCGGTGCCCTAGCCTGAAGGCTAGGGGAGCCCTAGCCTTAGCCTAGGGGAGCCCTAGCCTAAAGCCTAGGGGTGCCCTAGCCTGAAGGCTAGGGGAGCCCTAGCCTTAGCCTAGGGGAGCCTAAAGCCTAGGGGTGCCCTAGCCTGAAGGCTAGGGGAGCCCTAGCCTTAGCTTGGGTGAGCCCTAGCCTAAAGCCTAGGGGTGCCCTAGCATGAAGGCTAGGGGAGCCCTAGCCTTAGCCTAGGGGAGCCCTAGCCTAAAGCCTAGGGGTGCCCTAGTCTGAAGGCTAGGGGAGCCCTAGCCTTAGCCTAGGGGAGCCTAAAGCCTAGGGGTGCCCTAGCCTGAAGGCTAGGGGAGCCCTAGCCTTAGCCTAGTGGAGCCTAAAGCCTAGGGGTGCCCTAGCCTGAAGGCTAGGGGAGCCCTAGCCTTAGCCTAGGGGAGCCCTAGCCTAAAGCCTAGGGGTGCCCTAGCCTGAAGGCTAGGGGAGGCCTAGCCTTAGCCTAGGGGAGCCTAAAGCCTAGCGGTGCCCTAGCCTGAAGGGTAGGGGAGCCCTAGCCTTAGCCTAGGGGAGCCCTAGCCTTAGCCTAGGGGAGTCCTAGCCTTAGCCTAGGGGAGCCTAAAGCCTAGGGGTGCCCTCGCCTGAAGGCTAGGGGAGCCCTAGCCTTAGCCTAGGGGAGCCTAAAGCCTAGGGGTGCCCTCGCCTGAAGGCTAGGGAAGCCCTAGCCTTAGACTAGGGGAGCCTAAAGCCTAGGGGTGCAATCGCCTGAAGGCTAGGGGAGCCCTAGCCTTAGCCTAGGGGTGCCCTCGCCTGAAGGCTAGGGGAGCCCTAGCCTTAGCCTAGGGGAGACCTAGCCTAAAGCCTAGGGGTGCCCTCGCCTGAAGGCTAGGGGAGCCCTAGCCTTAGCCTAGGGGAGCCTAAAGCCTAGGGGTGCCCTCGCCTGAAGGCTAGGGGAGCCCTAGCCTTAGCCTAGGGGAGCCTAAAGCCTAGGGGTGCCCTCGCCTGAAGGCTAGGGGAGCCCTAGCCTTAGCCAAGGGGAGCCTAAAGCCTAGGGGTGCCCTCGCCTGAAGGCTAGGGGAGCCCTAGCCTAGCCTAGGGTAGCCTAAAGCCTAGGGGTGCCCTCGCCTGAAGGCTAGGGGAGCCCTAGCCTTAGCCTAGGGGAGCCTAAAGCCTAGGGCTGCCCTAGCCTGAAGGCTAGGGGAGCCCTAGCCTTAGCCTAGGGGAGCCCTAGCCTAAAGCCTAGGGGTGCCCTAGTCTGAAGGCTAGGGGAGCCCTAGCCTTAGCCTAGGGGAGACTAAAGCCTAGGGGTGCCCTAGCCTGAAGGCTAGGGGAGCCCTAGCCTTTGCCTAGGGATGCCCTAGCCTAAAGCCTAGGGGTGCCCTAGCCTGAAGGCTAGGGGAGCCCTAGCCTTAGCCTAGGGGAGCCTAAAGCCTAGGGGTGCCCTAGCCTGAAGGCTAGGGGAGCCCTAGCCTTAGCCTAGGGGAGCCGTAGCCTAAAGCCTAGGGGTGCCCTAGCCTGAAGGCTAGGGGAGGCCTAGCCTTAGCTTAGGGGAGCCTAAAGCCTAGCGGTGCCCTAGCCTGAAGGCTAGGGGAGCCCTAGCCTTAGCCGAGGGGAGCCTAAAGCCTAGGGCTGCCCTAGCCTGAAGGCTAGGGGAGCCCTCGCCTTAGCCGAGGGGAGCCTAAAGCCTAGGGGTGCCCTAGCCTGAAGGCTAGGGGAGCCCTAGCCTTAGCCGAGAGGAGCCTAAAGCCTAGGGGTGCCCTAGCCTGAAGGCTAGGGGAGCCCTAGCCTTAGCCGAGGGGAGCCTAAAGCCTAGGGGTGCCCTAGCCTGAAGGCTAGGGGAGCCCTAGCCTTAGCCGAGGGGAGCCTAAAGCCTTGGGGTGCCCTAACCTGAAGGCTAGGGGAGCCCTAGCCTTAGCCGAGGGGAGCCCTAGCCTAAAGCCGAGGGGTGCCCTCGCCTGAAGGCTAGGGGAGCCCTAGCCTTAGCCTAGGGGAGCCCTAGCCTAAAGCCGAGGGGTGCCCTCGCCTGAAGGCTAGGGGAGCCCTAGCCTTAGCCTAGGGGAGCCTAAAGCCTAGGGGTGCCCTAGCCTGAAGGCTAGGGGAGCCCTAGCCTTAGCCTAGGGGAGCCTAAAGCCTAGGGGTACCCTAGCCTGAAGGCTAGGGGAGCCCTAGCCTTAGCCTAGGGGAGCCTAAAGCCTAGGGGTGCCCTAGCCTGAAGGCTAGGGGAGCCCTAGCCTTAGCCTAGGGGAGAATAAAGCCTAGGGGTGCCCTAGCCTGAAGGCTAGGGGAGCCCTAGCCTTAGCCTAGGGGAGCCTAAAGCCTAGCGGTGCCCTAGCCTGAAGGCTAGGGGAGCCCTAGCCTTAGCCTAGGGGAGCCCTAGCCTAAAGCCTAGGGGTGCCTTAGCCTGAAGGCTAGGGGAGCCCTAGCCTTAGCCTAGGGGAGCCTAAAGCCTAGGGGTGCCCTAGCCTGAAGGCTAGGGGAGCCCTAGCCTTAGCCTAGGTGAGCCCTAGCCTAAAGCCTAGGGGTGCCCTAGCATGAAGGCTAGGGGAGCCCTAGCCTTAGCCTAGGGGAGCCCTAGCCTAAAGCCTAGGGGTGCCCTAGTCTGAAGGCTAGGGGAGCCCTAGCCTTAGCCTAGGGGAGCCTAAAGCCTAGGGGTGCCCTAGCCTGAAGGCTAGGGGAGCCCTAGCCTTAGCCTAGGGGAGCCCTAGCCTAAAGCCTAGGGGTGCCCTAGCCTGAAGGCTAGGGGAGCCCTAGCCTTAGCCTAGGGGAGCCTAAAGCCTAGGGGTGCCCTAGCCTGAAGGCTAGGGGAGCCCTAGCCTTAGCCTAGGGGAGCCCTAGCCTAAAGCCTAGGGGTGCCCTAGCCTGAAGGCTAGGGGAGGCCTAGCCTTAGCCTAGGGGAGCCTAAAGCCTAGCGGTGCCCTAGCCTGAAGGGTAGGGGAGCCCTAGCCTTAGCCTAGGGGAGCCCTAGCCTTAGCCTAGGGGAGCCTAAAGCCTAGGGGTGCCCTAGCCTGAAGGCTAGGGGAGCCCTAGCCTTAGCCTAGGGGAGCCTAAAGCCTAGGGGTGCCCTCGCCTGAAGGCCAGGGGAGCCCTAGCCTTAGCCTAGGGGAGCCTAATGCCTAGGGGTGCCCTCGCCTGAAGGCTAGGGGAGCCCTAGCCTTAGCCTAGGGGAGCCTAAAGCCTAGGGGTGCCCTCGCCTGAAGGCTAGGGGAGCCCTAGCCTTAGCCTAGGGGAGCGTAAAGCCTAGGGGTGCCCTCGCCTGAAGGCTAGGGGAGCCCTAGCCTTAGCCAAGGGGAGCCTAAAGCCTAGGGGTGCCCTCGCCTGAAGGCTAGGGGAGCCCTAGCCTAAGCCTAGGGGAGCCTAAAGCCTAGGGGTGCCCTCGCCTGAAGGCTAGGGGAGCCCTAGCCTTAGCCTAGGGGAGCCTAAAGCCTAGGGGTGCCCTCGCCTGAAGGCTAGGGAAGCCCTAGCCTTAGCCTAGGGGAGCCTAAAGCCTAGGGGTGCAATCGCCTGAAGGCTAGGGGAGCCCTAGCCTTAGTCTAGGGGTGCCCTAGCCTAAAGCCTAGGGGTGCCCTCGCCTGAAGGCTAGGGGAGCCCTAGCCTTAGCCTAGGGGAGACCTAGCCTAAAGCCTAGGGGTGCCCTCGCCTGAAGGCTAGGGGAGCCCTAGCCTTAGCCTAGGGGAGCCTAAAGCCTAGGGGTGCCCTCGCCTGAAGGCTAGGGGAGCCCTAGCCTTAGCCTAGGGGAGCCTAAAGCCTAGGGGTGCCCTCGCCTGAAGGCTAGGGGAGCCCTAGCCTTAGCCAAGGGGAGCCTAAAGCCTAGGGGTGCCCTCGCCTGAAGGCTAGGGGAGCCCTAGCCTAGCCTAGGGGAGCCTAAAGCCTAGGGGTGCCCTCGCCTGAAGGCTAGGGGAGCCCTAGCCTTAGCCTAGGGGAGCCTAAAGCCTAGGGGTGCCCTCGCCTGAAGGCTAGGGGAGCCCTAGCCTTAGCCTAGGGGAGCCTAAAGCCTAGGGGTGCCCTCGCCTGAAGGCTAGGGGAGCCCTAGCCTTAGCCTAGGGGAGCGCTAGCCTAAAGCCTAGGGGTGCCCTCGCCTGAAGGCTAGGGGAGCCCTAGCCTTAGCCTAGGGGAGCCCTAGCCTAAAGCCTAGGGGTGCCCTCGCCTGAAGGCTAGGGGAGCCCTAGCCTTAGCCTAGGGGAGCCCTAGCCTAAAGCCTAGGGGTGCCCTCGCCTGAAGGCTAGGGGAGCCCTAGCCTTAGCCTAGGGGAGCCCTAGCCTAAAGCCTAGGGGTGCCCTAGCCTGAAGGCTAGGGGAGCCCTAGCCTTAGCCTAGGGGATCCCTAGCCTAAAGCCTAGGGGTGCCCTAGCCTGAAGGCTAGGGGAGCCCTAGCCTTAGCCTAGGGGAGCCCTAGCCTAAAGCCTAGGGGTGCCCTAGCCTGAAGGCTAAGGGAGCCCTAGCCTTAGCCTAGGGGAGCCCTAGCCTAAAGACTAGGGGTGCCCTAGCCTGAAGGCTAGGGGAGACCCAGCCTTAGCCTAGGGGAGCCCTAGCCTAAAGCCTAGGGGTGCCCTAGCCTGAAGGCTAGGGGAGCCCTAGCGTTAGCCTAGGGGAGCCCTAGCCTAAAGCCTAGGGGTGCCCTAGCCTGAAGGCTAGGGGAGCCCTAGCCTTAGCCTAGGGGAGCCTAAAGCCTAGGGGTGCCCTAGCCTGAAGGCTAGGGGAGCCCTAGCCTTAGCCTAGGGGAGCCTAAAGCCTAGGGGTGCCCTAGCCTGAAGGCTAGGGGAGCCCTAGCCTTAGCCTAGGGGAGCCTAAAGCCTAGGGGTGCCCTATCCTGAAGGCTAGGGGAGCCCTAGCCTTAGCCTAGGGGAGCCTAAAGCCTAGGGGTGCCCTAGCCTGAAGGCTAGGGGAGCCCTCGCCTTAGCCTAGGGGAGCCTAAAGCCTAGGGGTGCCCTAGCCTGAAGGCTAGGGGAGCTCTAGCCTTAGCCTAGGGGAGCCTAAAGCCTAGGGCTGCCCTAGCCTGAAGGCTAGGGGAGCCCTAGCCTTAGCCTAGGGGAGCCTAAAGCCTAGGGGTGCCCTCGCCTGAAGGCTAGGGGAGCCCTAGCCTTAGCCTAGGGCAGCCTAAAGCCTAGGGGTGCCCTCGCCTGAAGGCTAGGGGAGCCCTAGCCTTAGCCTAGGGGAGCCTAAAGTCTAGGGGTGCCCTAGCCTGAAGGCTAGGGGAGCCCTAGCCTTAGCCTAGGTGAGCCTAAAGCCTAGGGGTGCCCTAGCCTGAAGGCTAGGGGAGCCCTAGCCTTAGCCTAGGGGAGCCCTAGCCTAAAGCCTAGGGGTGCCCTAGCCTGAAGGCTAGGGGAGCCCTAGCCTTAGCCTAGGGGAGCCTAAAGCCTAGGGGTGCCCTAGCCTGAATGCTAGGGGAGCCCTAGACTTAGCCTAGGGAATCCCTAGCCTAAAGCCTAGCGGTGCCCTAGCCTGAAGGCTAGGGGAGCCCTAGCCTTAGCCTAGGGGAACCTAAAGCCTAGGGGTGCCCTAGCCTGAAGGCTAGGTTAGCCCTAGCCTTAGCCTAGGGGAGCCCTAGCCTAAAGCCTAGGGGTGCCCTAGCCTGAAGGCTAGGGGAGCCCTAGCCTTAGCCTAGGTGAGCCTAAAGCCTAGGGGTGCCCTAGCCTGAAGGCTAGGGGCCCGTAGCCTCAGCCTAGGGGAGCCCTAGCCTAAAGCCTAGGGGTGCCCTAGCCTGAAGGCTAGGGGAGCCCTAGCCTTAGCCTAGGGGAGCCTAAAGCCTAGGGGTGCCCTAGCCTGAAGGCTAGGGGAGCCCTAGACTTAGCCTAGGGAAGCCCTAGCCTAAAGCCTAGCGGTGCCCTAGCCTGAAGGCTAGGGCATCCCTAGCCTTAGCCTAGGGGAGCTAAAGCCTAGGGGTGCCCTAGCCTGAAGGCTAGGGGAGCCCTAGCCTTAGCCTAGGGGAGCCCTAGCCTACAGCCTAGGGGTGCCCTAGCCTGAAGGCTAGGGGAGCCCTAGCCTTAGCCTAGGGGAGCCTAAAGCCTAGGGGTGCCCTAGCCTGAAGGCTAGGGTAGCCCTAGTCTTAGCCTTGGGGAGTCCTAGCCTAAAGCCTAGGGGTGCCCTAGCCTGAAGGCTAGGGGAGCCCTAGCCTTAGCCTAGGGGAGCCTAAAGCCTAGGGGTGCCATAGCCTGAAGGCTAGGGGAGCCCTAGCCTTAGCCTAGGGGAGCCCTAGCCTAAAGCCTAGGGGTGCCCTATCCTGAAGGCTAGGGGAGCCCTAGCCTTAGCCTAGGGGAGGCTAAAGCCTAGGGGTGCTCTAGCCTGAAGGCTAGGGGAGCCCTAGCCTTAGCCTAGGGGAGCCCTGGCCTAAAGCCTAGGGGTGCCCTAGCCTGAAGGCTAGGGGTGCCCTAGCCTTAGCCTAGGGGAGCCTAAAGCCTAGGGGTGCCCTAGCCTGAAGGCTAGGGGAGCCCTAGCCTTAGTCTAGGGGAGCCCTAGCCTAAAGCCTAGGGGTGCCCTAGCCTGAAGGCTAGAGGAGCCCTAGCCTTAGCATAGGGGAGCCCTAGCCTAAAGCCTAGGGGTGCCCTAGCCTGAAGGCTAGGGGAGCCCTAGCCTTAGCCTAGGGGAGCCTAAAGCCTAGGGGTGCCCTAGCCTGAAGGCTAGGGGAACCCTAGCCTTAGCCTAGGGGAGCCCTAGCCTAAAGCCAAGGGGTGCCCTAGCCTGAAGGCTAGGGGAGCCCTAGCCTTAGCCTAGGGGAGCCTAAAGCCTAGGGGTGCCCTAGCCTGAAGGCTAGGGGAGCCCTAGCCTTGGCCTAGGGGAGCCTAAAGCCTAGGGGTACCCTAGCCTAAAGCCAAGGGGTGCCCTAGCCTGAAGGCTATGGGAGCCCTAGCCTTAGCCTAGGGGAGCCTAAAGCCTAGGGGTGCCCTAGCCTGAAGGCTAGGGGAGCCCTAGCCTTAGCCTAGGGGAGCCCTAGCCTAAAGCCTAGGTGTGCCCTAGCCTAAAGGCCAGGGGAGCCCTAGCCTTGGCCTAGGGGAGCCTAAAGCCTAGGGGTGCCCTAGCCTGAAGGCTAGGGGAGCCCTAGCCTTAGCCTAGGGGAGCCCTAGCCTAAAGCCTAGGGGTGCCAGAGCCTGAAGGCTAGGGGAGCCCTAGCCTTAGCCTAGGGGAGCCTAAAGCCTAGGGGTGCCCTAGCTTGAAGGCTAGGGTAGCCCTAGCCTTAGCCTAGAGGAGCCCTAGCCTAAAGCCTAGGGGTGCCCTAGCCTGAAGGCTAGGGTAGCCCTAGCCTTAGCCTAGGGGAGCCTAAAGCCTAGTGGTGCCCTAGCCTGAAGGCTAGGGACCCGTAGCCTTAGCCTAGGGGAGCCCTAGCCTAAAGCCTAGGGGTGCCCTAGCCTGGAGGCTAGGGGAGCCCTAGCCTTAGCCTAGGGGAGCCTAAAGCCTAGGGGTGCCCTAGCCTGAAGGCTAGGGGAGCCCTAGACTTAGCCTAGGGGAGCCCTAGCCTAAAGCCTAGGGGTGCCCTAGCCTGAAGGCTAGGGGAGCCCTAGCCTTGGCCTAGGGGAGCCTAAAGCTTAGGGGGGCCCTAGCCTGAAGGCTAGGGGAGCCCTAGCCTTAGCCTAGGGGAGCCCTAGCCTAAAGCCTAGGGGTGCCTAGCCTGAAGGCTAGGGGAGCCCTAGCCTTGGCCTAGGGGAGCCTAAAGCCTAGGGGTGCCCTAGCCTGAAGACTAGGGGATCCCTAGCCTTAGCCTAGGGGAGCCCTAGCCTAAAGCTTAGGGGTGCCCTAGCCTGAAGGCTAGGGGAGCCCTAGCCTTAGCCTAGGGGAGCCTAAAGCCTAGGGGAGCACTAGCCTTAGCCTAGAGGAGCCCTAGCCTAAAGCCTAGGGGTGCCCTAGCCTGAAGGCTAGGGGAGCCCTAGCCTTAGCCTAGGGGAGCCTAAAACCTAGGGGTGCCCTAGCCTGAAGGCTAGGGGAGCCCTAGCCTTAGCCTAGGGGAGCCCTAGCCTAAAGCCTAGGGGTGCCCTAGCCTGAAGGCTAGGGGAGCCCTAGCCTTAGCCTAGGGGAGCTTAAAGCCTAGGGATGCCCTAGCCCCTAGCCTTAGCCTAGGGGAGCCCTAGCCTTAGCCTAGGGGAGCCTAAAGCCTCGGGGTGCCCTAGCCTGAAGGCTAGGGGAGCCCTAGCCTTAGCCTAGGGGAGCCCTAGCCTTAGCCTAGGGGAGCCTAAAGCCTAGGGGTGCCCTAGCCTGAAGGCTAGGGGAGCCCTAGCCTTAGCCTAGGGGAGCCCTAGCCTTAGCCTAGGGGAGCCTAAAGCCTAGGGGTGCCCTCGCCTGAAGGCTAGGGGAGCCCTAGCCTTAGCCTAGGGGAGCCTAAAGCCTAGGGGTGCCCTAGCCTGAAGGCTAGGGGAGCCCTAGCCATAGCCTAGGGGAGCCCTAGCCTAGCCTAGGGGAGCCTAAAGCCTAGGGGTGGCCTAGCCTGAAGGCTAGGGGAGCCCTAGCCTTAGCCTAGGGGAGCCTAAAGCCTAGGGGTGCCCTGGCCTGAAGGCTAGGGGAGCCCTAGCCTTAGCCTAGGGGAGCCCTAGCCTTAGCCTAGGAGAGCCTAAAGCCTAGGGGTGCCCTAGCCTGAAGGCTAGGGGAGCCCTAGCCTTAGCCTAGGGGAGCCCTAACCTTAGCCGAGGGGAGCCTAAAGCCTAGGGGTGCCCTAGCCTGAAGGCTAGGGGAGCCCTAGCCTTAGCCCAGGGGAGCCTAAAGCCTAGGGCTGCCCTAGCCTGAAGGCTAGAGGAGCCCTCGCCTTAGCCGAGGGGAGCCTAAAGCCTAGGGGTGCCCTAGCCTGAAGGCTAGGGGAGCCCTAGCCTTAGCCGAGAGGAGCCTAAAGCCTAGGGGTGCCCTAGCCTGAAGGCTAGGGGAGCCCTAGCCTTAGCCGAGGGGAGCCTAAAGCCTAGGGGTGCCCTAGCCTGAAGGCTAGGGGAGCCCTAGCCTTAGCCGAGGGGAGCCTAAAGCCTTGGGGTGCCCTAACCAGAAGGCTAGGGGAGCCCTAGCCTTAGCCGAGGGGAGCCCTAGCCTAAAGCCGAGGGGTGCCCTCGCCTGAAGGCTAGGGGAGCCCTAGCCTTAGCCTAGGGGAGCCCTAGCCTAAAGCCGAGGGGTGCCCTCGCCTGAAGGCTAGGGGAGCCCTAGCCTTAGCCTAGGGGAGCCTAAAGCCTAGGGGTGCCCTAGCCTGAAGGCTAGGGGAGCCCTAACCTTAGCCTAGGGGAGCCTAAAGCCTAGGGGTGCCCTAGCCTGAAGGCTAGGGGAGCCCTAGCCTTAGCCTAGTGGAGCCTAAATCCTAGGGGTGCCCTAGCCTGAAGGCTAGGGTAGCCCTAGCCTTAGCCTAGGGGAGCCTAAAGCCTAATGGTGCCCTAGCCTGAAGGCTAGGGGAGCCCTAGCCTTAGCCTAGGGGAGCCTAAAGCCTAGGGGTGCCCTAGCCTGAAGGCTAGGGGAGCCCTAGCCTTAGCCTAGGGGAGCCTAAAGCCTAGGGGTGCCCTAGCCTGAAGGCTAGGGGAGCCCTAGCCTTAGCCTAGGGGAGCCTAAAGCCTAGGGGTGCCCTAGCCTGAAGGCTAGGGGAGCCCTAGCCTTAGCCTAGGGGAGCCCTAGCCTAAAGCCTAGGGGTGCCCTAGCCTGAAGGCTAGGGGAGCCCTAGCATTAGCCTAGGGGAGCCTAAAGCCTAGGGGTGCCCTAGCCTGAAGGCTAGGGGAGCCCTAGCCTTAGCCTAGGGGAGCCTAAAGCCTAGGGGAGCACTAGCCTTAGCCTAGAGGAGCCCTAGCCTAAAGCCTAGGGGTGCCCTAGCCAGAAGGCTAGGGGAGCCCTAGCCTTAGCCTAGGGGAGCCTAAAACCTAGGGGTGCCCTAGCCTGAAGGCTAGGGGAGCCCTAGCCTTAGCCTAGGGGAGCCCTAGCCTAAAGCCTAGGGGTGCCCTAGCCTGAAGGCTAGGGGAGCCCTAGCCTTAGCCTAGGGGAGCTTAAAGCCTAGGGATGCCCTAGCCCCTAGCCTTAGCCTAGGGGAGCCCTAGCCTTAGCCTAGGGGAGCCTAAAGCCTCGGGGTGCCCTAGCCTGAAGGCTAGGGGAGCCCTAGCCTTAGCCTAGGGGAGCCCTAGACTTAGCCTAGGGGAGCCTAAAGCCTAGGGGTGCCCTAGCCTGAAGGCTAGGGGAGCCCTAGCCTTAGCCTAGGGGAGCCCTAGCCTTAGCCTAGGGGAGCCTAAAGCCTAGGGGTGCCCTCGCCTGAAGGCTAGGGGAGCCCTAGCCTTAGCCTAGGGGAGCCTAAAGCCTAGGGGTGCCCTAGCCTGAAGGCTAGGGGAGCCCTAGCCATAGCCTAGGGGAGCCCTAGCCTAGCCTAGGGGAGCCTAAAGCCTAGGGGTGGCCTAGCCTGAAGGCTAGGGGAGCCCTAGCCTTAGCCTAGGGGAGCCTAAAGCCTAGGGGTGCCCTGGCCTGAAGGCTAGGGGAGCCCTAGCCTTAGCCTAGGGGAGCCCTAGCCTTAGCCTAGGAGAGCCTAAAGCCTAGGGGTGCCCTAGCCTGAAGGCTAGGGGAGCCCTAGCCTTAGCCTAGGGGAGCCCTAACCTTAGCCGAGGGGACCCTAAAGCCTAGGGGTGCCCTAGCCTGAAGGCTAGGGGAGCCCTAGCCTTAGCCCAGGGGAGCCTAAAGCCTAGGGCTGCCCTAGCCTGAAGGCTAGAGGAGCCCTCGCCTTAGCCGAGGGGAGCCTAAAGCCTAGGGGTGCCCTAGCCTGAAGGCTAGGGGAGCCCTAGCCTTAGCCGAGAGGAGCCTAAAGCCTAGGGGTGCCCTAGCCTGAAGGCTAGGGGAGCCCTAGCCTTAGCCGAGGGGAGCCTAAAGCCTAGGGGTGCCCTAGCCTGAAGGCTAGGGGAGCCCAAGCCTTAGCCGAGGGGAGCCTAAAGCCTTGGGGTGCCCTAACCTGAAAGCTAGGGGAGCCCTAGCCTTAGCCGAGGGGAGCCCTAGCCTAAAGCCGAGGGGTGCCCACGCCTGAAGGCTAGGGGAGCCCTAGCCTTAGCCTAGGGGAGCCCTAGCCTAAAGCCGAGGGGTGCCCTCGCCTGAAGGCTAGGGGAGCCCTAGCCTTAGCCTAGGGGAGCCTAAAGCCTAGGGGTGCCCTAGCCTGAAGGCTAGGGGAGCCCTAGCCTTAGCCTAGGGGAGCCTAAAGCCTAGGGGTGCCCTAGCCTGAAGGCTAGGGGAGCCCTAGCCTTAGCCTAGTGGAGCCTAAAGCCTAGGGGTGCCCTAGCCTGAAGGCTAGGGTAGCCCTAGCCTTAGCCTAGGGGAGCCTAAAGCCTAATGGTGCCCTAGCCTGAAGGCTAGGGGAGCCCTAGCCTTAGCCTAGGGGAGCCTAAAGCCTAGGGGTGCCCTAGCCTGAAGGCTAGGGGAGCCCTAGCCTTAGCCTAGGGGAGCCTAAAGCCTAGGGGTGCCCTAGCCTGAAGGCTAGGGGAGCCCTAGCCTTAGCCTAGGGGAGCCTAAAGCCTAGGGGTGCCCTAGCCTGAAGGCTAGGGGAGCCCTAGCATTAGCCTAGGGGAGCCTAAAGCCTAGGGGTGCCCTAGCCTGAAGGCTAGGGGAGCCCTAGCCTTAGCCTAGGTGAGCCCTAGCCTAAAGCCTAGGGCTGCCCTAGCCTGAAGGCTAGGGGAGCCCTAGCCTTAGCCTAGGGGTGACCTAGTCTGAAGGCTAAGGGAGCCCTAGCCTTAGCCTAGGGGAGCCTAAAGCCTAGGGGTGCCCTAGCCTGAAGGCTAGGGGAGCCCTAGCCTTAGCCTAGGGGTGCCCTAGCCTAAAGCCTAGGGGTGCCCTAGCCTGAAGGCTAGGGGAGCCCTAGCCTTAGCCTAGGGGAGCCTAAAGCCTAGGAGTGCCCTAGCCTGAAGGCTAGGGGAGCCCTAGCCTTAGCCTAGGGGAGCCCTTGCCTAAAGCCTAGGGGTGCCCTAGCCTGAAGGCTAGGGGAGGCCTAGCCTTAGCCTAGGGGAGCCTAAAGCCTAGCGGTGCCCTAGCCTGAAGGGTAGGGGAGCCCTAGCCTTAGCCTAGGGGAGCCCTAGCCTTAGCCTAGGGGAGCCTAAAGCCTAGGGGTGCCCCAGCCTGAAGGCTAGGGGAGCCCTAGCCTTAGCCTAGGGGAGCGTAAAGCCTAGGGGTGCCCTCGCCTGAAGGCTAGGGGAGCCCTAGCCTTAGCCTAGGGGAGCCTAAAGCCTAGGGGTGCCCTCGCCTGAAGGCTAGGGGAGTCCTAGCCTTAGCCTAGGGGAGCCTAAAGCCTAGGGGTGCCCTCGCCTGAAGGCTAGGGGAGCCCTAGCCTTAGCCTAGGGGAGCCTAAAGCCTAGGGGTGCCCTCGCCTGAAGGCTAGGGGAGCCCTAGCCTTAGCCAAGGGGATCCTAAAGCCTAGGGGTGCCCTCGCCTGAAGGCTAGGGGAGCCCTAACCTAAGCCTAGGGGAGCCTAAAGCCTAGGGGTGCCCTCGCCTGAAGGCTAGGGGAGCCCTAGCCTTAGCCTAGGGGAGCCTAAAGCCTAGGGGTGCCCTCGCCTGAAGGCTAGGGGAGCCCTAGCCTTAGCCTAGGGGAGCCTAAAGCCTAGGGGTGCCCTCGCCTGAAGGCTAGGGGAGCCCTAGCCTTAGCCTAGGGGAGCCCTAGCCTAAAGCCTAGGGGTGCCCTCGCCTGAAGGCTAGGGGAGCCCTAGCCTTAGCCTAGGGGAGCCCTAGCCTAAAGCCTAGGGGTGCCCTCGCCTGAAGGCTAGGGGAGCCCTAGCCTTAGCCTAGGGGAGCCCTAGCCTAAAGCCTAGGGGTGCCCTAGCCTGAAGGCTAGGGGAGCCCTAGCCTTAGCCTAGGGGAGCCCTAGCCTAAAGCCTAGGGGTGCCCTCGCCTGAAGGCTAGGGGAGCCCTAACCTTAGCCTAGGGGAGCCTAAAGCCTAGGGGTGCCCTAGCCTGAAGGCTAGGGGAGCCCTAGCCTTAGCCTAGGGGAGCCTAAAGCCTAGGGGTGCCCTCGCCTGAAGGCTAGGGGAGCCCTAGCCTTAGCCAAGGGGAGCCTAAAGCCTAGGGGTGCCCTCGCCTGAAGGCTAGGGGAGCCCTAGCCTAAGCCTAGGGGAGCCTAAAGCCTAGGGGTGCCCTCGCCTGAAGGCTAGGGGAGCCCTAGCCTTAGCCTAGGGGAGCCTAAAGCCTAGGGGTGCCCTCGCCTGAAGGCTAGGGCAGCCCTAGCCTTAGCCTAGGGGAGCCTAAAGCCTAGGGGTGCCCTCGACTGAAGGCTAGGGGAGCCCTAGCCTTAGCCTAGGGGAGCCTAAAGCCTAGGGGTGCCCTCGCCTGAAGGCTAGGGGAGCCCTAGCCTTAGCCTAGGGGAGCCCTAGCCTAAAGCCTAGGGGTGCCCTCGCCTGAAGGCTAGGGGAGCCCTAGCCTTAGCCTAGGGGAGCCCTAGCCTAAAGCCTAGGGGTGCCCTCGCCTGAAGGCTAGGGGAGCCCTAGCCTTAGCCTAGGGGAGCCCTAGCCTAAAGCCTAGGGGTGCCCTCGCCTGAAGGCTAGGGGAGCCCTAGCCTTAGCCTAGGGGAGCCCTAGCCTAAAGCCTAGGGGTGCCCTAGCCTGAAGGCTAGGGGAGCCCTAGCCTTTGCCTAGGGGAGCCCTAGCCTAAAGCCTAGTGGTGCCCTAGCCTGAAGGCTAGGGGAGCCCTAGCCTTAGCCGAGGGAAGCCCTAGCCTAAAGCCTAGGGGTGCCCTAGCCTGAAGGCTAAGGGAGCCCTAGCCTTAGCCTAGGGTAGCCCTAGCCTAAAGCCTAGGGGTGCCCTAGCCTGAAGGCTAGGGGAGCCCTAGCCTTAGCCTAGGGGAGCCCTAGCCTAAAGCCTAGGGGTGCCCTAGCCTGAAGGCTAGGGGAGCCCTAGCCTTAGCCTAGGGGAGCCCTAGCCTAAAGCCTAGGGGTGCCCTAGCCTGAAGGCTAGGAGAGCCCTAGCTTTAGCCTAGGGGAGCCTAAAGCCTAGGGGTGCCCTAGCCTGAAGGCTAGGGGAGCCCTAGCCTTAGCCTAGGGGAGCCTAAAGCCTAGGGGTGCCCTAGCCTGAAGGCTAGGGGAGCCCTAGCCTTAGCCTAGGGGAGCCTAAAGCCTAGGGGTGCCCTAGCCTGAAGGCTAGGGGAGCCATAGCCTTAGCCTAGGGGAGCCTAAAGCCTAGGGGTGCCCTAGCCTGAAGGCTAGGGGAGCCCTAGCCTTAGCCTAGGGGAGCCTAAAGCCTAGGGGTGCCCTAGCCTGAAGGCTAGGGGAGCCCTAGCCTTAGCCTAGGGGAGCCTAAAGCCTAGGGCTGCCCTAGCCTGAAAGCTAGGGGAGCCCTAGCCTTAGCCTAGGGGAGCCTAAAGCCTAGGGGTGCCCTAGCCTGAAGGCTAGGGGAGCCCTAGCCTTAGCCTAGGGGAGCCCTAGCCTAAAGCCTAGGGGTGCCCTAGCCTGAAGGCTAGGGGAGCCCTAGCCTTAGCCTAGGGGAGCCTAAAGCCTAGGGGTGCCCTAGCCTGAAGGCTAGGGGAGCCCTAGACTTAGCCTAGGGAATCCCTAGCCTAAAGCCTAGCGGTGCCCTAGCCTGAAGGCTAGGGGAGCCCTAGCCTTAGCCTAGGGGAGCCTAAAGCCTAGGGGTGCCCTAGCCTGAAGGCTAGGGGAGCCCTAGCCTTAGCCTAGGTGAGCCTAAAGCCTAGGGGTGCCCTAGCCTGAAGGCTAGGGGCCCGTATCCTTAGCCTAGGGGAGCCCTAGCCTAAAGCCTAGGGGTGCCCTAGCCTGAAGGCTAGGGGAGCCCTAGCCTTAGCCTAGGGGAGCCTAAAGCCTAGGGGTGCCCTAGCCTGAAGGCTAGGGGAGCTCTAGACTTAGCCTAGGGGAGCCCTAGCCTAAAGCCTAGGGGTGCCCTAGCCTGAAGGCTAGGGGAGCCCTAGCCTTGGCCTAGGGGAGCCTAAAGCCTAGGGGTGCCCTAGCCTGAAGGCTAGGGGAGCCCTAGTCTTAGCATTGGGGAGTCCTAGCCTAAAGCCTAGGGGTGCCGTAGCCTGAAGGCTAGGGGAGCCCTAGCCTTAGCCTAGGGGAGCCTAAAGCCCAGGGGTGCCCTAGCCTGAAGGCTAGGGGAGCCCTAGCCTTAGCCTAGGGGAGCCCTAGCCTAAAGCCTAGGGGTGCCTAGCCTGAAGGCTAGGGGAGCCCTAGCCTTGGCCTAGGGGAGCCTAAAGCCTAGGGGTGCCCTAGCCTGAAGACTAGGGGAGCCCTAGCCTTAGCCTAGGGGAGCCCTAGCCTAAAGCCTAGGGGTGCCCTAGCCTGAAGGCTAGGGGAGCCCTAGCCTTAGCCTAGGGGAGCCTAAAACCTAGGGGTGCCCTAGCCTGAAGGCTAGGGGAGCCCTAGCCTTAGCCTAGGGGAGCCCTAGCCTAAAGCCTAGGGGTGCCCTAGACTGAAGGCTAGGGGACCCCTAGCCTTAGCCTAGGGAAGCGCTAGCCTAAAGCCTAGGGGTGCCCTAGCCTGAAGGCTAGGGGAGCCCTAGCCTTAGCCTAGGGGAGCTTAAAGCCTAGGGATGCCCTAGCCCCTAGCCTTAGCTTAGGGGAGCCCTAGCCTTAGCCTAGGGGAGCCTAAAGCCTCGGGGTGCCCTAGCCTGAAGGCTAGGGGAGCCCTAGGCTTAGCCTAGGGGAGCCCTAGCCTTAGCCTAGGGGAGCCTAAAGCCTAGGGGTGCCCTAGCCTGAAGGCTAGGGGAGCCCTAGCCTTAGCCTAGGGGAGCCCTAGCCTTAGCCTAGGGGAGCCTAAAGCCTAGGGGTGCCCTCGCCTGAAGGCTAGGGGAGCCCTAGCCTTAGCCTAGGGGAGCCTAAAGCCTAGGGGTGCCCTAGCCTGAAGGCTAGGGGAGCCCTAGCCTTAGCCTAGGGGAGCCCTAGCCTAGCCTAGGGGAGCCTAAAGCCTAGGGGTGGCCTAGCCTGAAGGCTAGGGGAGCCCTAGCCTTAGCCTAGGGGAGCCCTAACCTTAGCCGAGGGGAGCCTAAAGCCTAGGGGTGCCCTAGCCTGAAGGCTAGGGGAGCCCTAGCCTTAGCCGAGGGGAGCCTAAAGCCTAGGGCTGCCCTAGCCTGAAGGCTAGGGGAGCCCTCGCCTTATCCGAGGGGAGCCTAAAGCCTAGGGGTGCCCTAGCCTGAAGGCTAGGGGAGCCCTAGCCTTAGCCGAGAGGAGCCTAAAGCCTAGGGGTGCCCTAGCCTGAAGGCTAGGGGAGCCCTAGCCTTAGCCGAGGGGAGCCTAAAGCCTAGGGGTGCCCTAGCCTGAAGGCTAGGGGAGCCCTAGCCTTAGCCGAGGGGAGCCTAAAGCCTTGGGGTGCCCTAACCTGAACTAGGGGAGCCCTAGCCTTAGCCGAGGGGAGCCCTAGCCTAAAGCCGAGGGGTGCCCTCGCCTGAAGGCTAGGGGAGCCCTAGCCTTAGCCTAGGGGAGCCCTAGCCTAAAGCCGAGGGGTGCCCTCGCCTGAAGGCTAGGGGAGCCCTAGCCTTAGCCTAGGGGAGCCTAAAGCCTAGGGGTGCCCTAGCCTGAAGGCTAGGGGAGCCCTAGCCTTAGCCTAGGGGAGCCTAAAGCCTAGGGGTGCCCTAGCCTGAAGGCTAGGGGAGCCCTAGCCTTATCCTAGGGGAGCCTAAAGCTTAATGGTGCCCTAGCCTGAAGGCTAGGGGAGCCCTAGCCTTAGCCTAGGGGAGCCTAAAGCCTAGGGGTGCCCTAGCCTGAAGGCTAGGGGAGCCCTAGCCTTAGCCTAGGGGAGCCCAAAAGCCTAGGGGTGCCCTAGCCTGAAGGCTAGGGGAGCCCTAGCCTTAGCCTAGGGGAGCCTAAAGCCTAGCGGTGCCCTACCCTGAAGGCTAGGGGAGCCCTAGCCTTAGCCTAGGGGAGCCCTAGCCTAAAGCCTAGGGGTGCCCTAGCCTGAAGGCTAGGGGAGCCCTAGCCTTAGCCTAGGGGAGCCTAAAGCCTAGGGGTGCCCTAGCCTGAAGGCTAGGGGAGCCCTAGCCTTAGCCTAGGTGAGCCCTAGCCTAAAGCCTAGGGGTGCCCTAGCCTGAAGGCTAGGGGAGCCCTAGCCTTAGCCTAGGGGAGCCCTAGCCTAAAGCCTAGGGGTGCCCTAGTCTGAAGGCTAGGGGAGCCCTAGCCTTAGCATAGGGGAGCCTAAAGCCTAGGGGTGCCCTAGCCTGAAGGCTAGGGGAGCCCTAGCCTTAGCCTAGGGGAGCCCTAGCCTAAAGCCTAGGGGTGCCCTAGCCTGAAGGCTAGGGGAGCCCTAGCCTTAGCCTAGGGGAGCCTAAAGCCTAGCGGTGCCCTAGCCTGAAGGCTAGGGGAGCCCTAGCCTTAGCCTAGGGGAGCCCTAGCCTAAAGCCTAGGGGTGCCCTAGCCTGAAGGCTAGGGGAGCCCTAGCCTTAGCCTAGGGGAGCCTAAAGCCTAGGGGTGCCCTAGCCTGAAGGCTAGGGGAGCCCTAGCCTTAGCCTAGGTGAGCCCTAGCCTAAAGCCTAGGGGTGCCCTAGCATGAAGGCTAGGGGAGCCCTAGCCTTAGCCTAGGGGAGCCCTAGCCTAAAGCCTAGGGGTGCCCTAGACTGAAGGCTAGGGGAGCCCTAGCCTTAGCCTAGGGGAGCCTAAAGCCTAGGGGTGCCCTAGCCTGAAGGCTAGGGGAGCCCTAGCCTTAGCCTAGGGGAGCCCTAGTCTAAAGCCTAGGGGTGCCCTAGACTGAAGGCTAGGGGAGCCCTAGCCTTGGCCTAGGGGAGCCTAAAGCCTAGGGGTGCCCTAGCCTGAAGGCTAGGGGAGCCCTAGTCTTAGCATTGGGGAGTCCTAGCCTAAAGCCTAGGGGTGCCGTAGCCTGAAGGCTAGGGGAGCCCTAGCCTTAGCCTAGGGGAGCCTAAAGCCCAGGGGTGCCCTAGCCTGAAGGCTAGGGGAGCCCTAGCCTTAGCCTAGGGGAGCCCTAGCCTAAAGCCTAGGGGTGCCTAGCCTGAAGGCTAGGGGAGCCCTAGCCTTGGCCTAGGGGAGCCTAAAGCCTAGGGGTGCCCTAGCCTGAAGACTAGGGGAGCCCTAGCCTTAGCCTAGGGGAGCCCTAGCCTAAAGCCTAGGGGTGCCCTAGCCTGAAGGCTAGGGGAGCCCTAGCCTTAGCCTAGGGGAGCCTAAAACCTAGGGGTGCCCTAGCCTGAAGGCTAGGGGAGCCCTAGCCTTAGCCTAGGGGAGCCCTAGCCTAAAGCCTAGGGGTGCCCTAGACTGAAGGCTAGGGGACCCCTAGCCTTAGCCTAGGGAAGCGCTAGCCTAAAGCCTAGGGGTGCCCTAGCCTGAAGGCTAGGGGAGCCCTAGCCTTAGCCTAGGGGAGCTTAAAGCCTAGGGATGCCCTAGCCCCTAGCCTTAGCCTAGGGGAGCCCTAGCCTTAGCCTAGGGGAGCCTAAAGCCTCGGGGTGCCCTAGCCTGAAGGCTAGGGGAGCCCTAGGCTTAGCCTAGGGGAGCCCTAGCCTTAGCCTAGGGGAGCCTAAAGCCTAGGGGTGCCCTAGCCTGAAGGCTAGGGGAGCCCTAGCCTTAGCCTAGGGGAGCCCTAGCCTTAGCCTAGGGGAGCCTAAAGCCTAGGGGTGCCCTCGCCTGAAGGCTAGGGGAGCCCTAGCCTTAGCCTAGGGGAGCCTAAAGCCTAGGGGTGCCCTAGCCTGAAGGCTAGGGGAGCCCTAGCCTTAGCCTAGGGGAGCCCTAGCCTAGCCTAGGGGAGCCTAAAGCCTAGGGGTGGCCTAGCCTGAAGGCTAGGGGAGCCCTAGCCTTAGCCTAGGGGAGCCCTAACCTTAGCCGAGGGGAGCCTAAAGCCTAGGGGTGCCCTAGCCTGAAGGCTAGGGGAGCCCTAGCCTTAGCCGAGGGGAGCCTAAAGCCTAGGGCTGCCCTAGCCTGAAGGCTAGGGGAGCCCTCGCCTTAGCCGAGGGGAGCCTAAAGCCTAGGGGTGCCCTAGCCTGAAGGCTAGGGGAGCCCTAGCCTTAGCCGAGAGGAGCCTAAAGCCTAGGGGTGCCCTAGCCTGAAGGCTAGGGGAGCCCTAGCCTTAGCCGAGGGGAGCCTAAAGCCTAGGGGTGCCCTAGCCTGAAGGCTAGGGGAGCCCTAGCCTTAGCCGAGGGGAGCCTAAAGCCTTGGGGTGCCCTAACCTGAACTAGGGGAGCCCTAGCCTTAGCCGAGGGGAGCCCTAGCCTAAAGCCGAGGGGTGCCCTCGCCTGAAGGCTAGGGGAGCCCTAGCCTTAGCCTAGGGGAGCCCTAGCCTAAAGCCGAGGGGTGCCCTCGCCTGAAGGCTAGGGGAGCCCTAGCCTTAGCCTAGGGGAGCCTAAAGCCTAGGGGTGCCCTAGCCTGAAGGCTAGGGGAGCCCTAGCCTTAGCCTAGGGGAGCCTAAAGCCTAGGGGTGCCCTAGCCTGAAGGCTAGGGGAGCCCTAGCCTTATCCTAGGGGAGCCTAAAGCTTAATGGTGCCCTAGCCTGAAGGCTAGGGGAGCCCTAGCCTTAGCCTGGGGAGCCTAAAGCCTAGGGGTGCCCTAGCCTGAAGGCTAGGGGAGCCCTAGCCTTAGCCTAGGGGAGCCCAAAAGCCTAGGGGTGCCCTAGCCTGAAGGCTAGGGGAGCCCTAGCCTTAGCCTAGGGGAGCCTAAAGCCTAGCGGTGCCCTACCCTGAAGGCTAGGGGAGCCCTAGCCTTAGCCTAGGGGAGCCCTAGCCTAAAGCCTAGGGGTGCCCTAGCCTGAAGGCTAGGGGAGCCCTAGCCTTAGCCTAGGGGAGCCTAAAGCCTAGGGGTGCCCTAGCCTGAAGGCTAGGGGAGCCCTAGCCTTAGCCTAGGTGAGCCCTAGCCTAAAGCCTAGGGGTGCCCTAGCCTGAAGGCTAGGGGAGCCCTAGCCTTAGCCTAGGGGAGCCCTAGCCTAAAGCCTAGGGGTGCCCTAGTCTGAAGGCTAGGGGAGCCCTAGCCTTAGCATAGGGGAGCCTAAAGCCTAGGGGTGCCCTAGCCTGAAGGCTAGGGGAGCCCTAGCCTTAGCCTAGGGGAGCCTAAAGCCTAGGGGTGCCCTAGCCTGAAGGCTAGGGGAGCCCTAGCCTTAGCCTAGGTGAGCCCTAGCCTAAAGCCTAGGGGTGCCCTAGCATGAAGGCTAGGGGAGCCCTAGCCTTAGCCTAGGGGAGCCCTAGCCTAAAGCCTAGGGGTGCCCTAGACTGAAGGCTAGGGGAGCCCTAGCCTTAGCCTAGGGGAGCCTAAAGCCTAGGGGTGCCCTAGCCTGAAGGCTAGGGGAGCCCTAGCCTTAGCCTAGGGGAGCCCTAGCCTAAAGCCTAGGGGTGCCCTAGCCTGAAGGCTAGGGGAGCCCTAGCCTTAGCCTAGGGGAGCCTAAAGCCTAGGGGTGCCCTAGCCTGAAGGCTAGGGGAGCCCTAGCCTTAGCCTAGGGGAGCCCTAGCCTAAAGCCTAGGGGTGCCCTAGCCTGAAGGCTAGGGGAGGCCTAGCCTTAGCCTAGGGGAGCCTAAAGCCTAGCGGTGCCCTAGCCTGAAGGGTAGGGGAGCCCTAGCCTTAGCCTAGGGGAGCCCTAGCCTTAGCCTAGGGGAGCCCTAGCCTTAGCCTAGGGGAGCCTAAAGCCTAGGGGTGCCCTAGCCTGAAGGCTAGGGGAGCCCTAGCCTTAGCCTAGGGGAGCCTAAAGCCTAGGGGTGCCCTCGCCTGAAGGCCAGGGGAGCCCTAGCCTTAGCCTAGGGGAGCCTAAAGCCTAGGGGTGCCCTCGCCTGAAGGCTAGGGGAGCCCTAGCCTTAGCCTAGGGGAGCCTAAAGCCAAGGGGTGCCCTCGCCTGAAGGCTAGGGGAGCCCTAGCCTTAGCCTAGGGGAGCCTAAAGCCTAGGGGTGCCCTCGCCTGAAGGCTAGGGGAGCCCTAGCCTTAGCCAAGGGGAGCCTAAAGCCTAGGGGTGCCCTCGCCTGAAGGCTAGGGGAGCCCTAGCCTAAGCCTAGGGGAGCCTAAAGCCTAGGGGTGCCCTCGCCTGAAGGCTAGGGGAGCCCTAGCCTTAGCCTAGGGGAGCCTAAAGCCTAGGGGTGCCCTCGCCTGAAGGCTAGGGAAGCCCTAGCCTTAGCCTAGGGGAGCCTAAAGCCTAGGGGTGCAATCGCCTGAAGGCTAGGGGATCCCTAGCCTTAGCCTAGGGGTGCCCTAGCCTAAAGCCTAGGGGTGCCCTCGCCTGAAGGCTAGGGGAGCCCTAGCCTTAGCCTAGGGGAGACCTAGCCTAAAGCCTAGGGGTGCCCTCGCCTGAAGGCTAGGGGAGCCCTAGCCTTAGCCTAGGGGAGCCTAAAGCCTAGGGGTGCCCTCGCCTGAAGGCTAGGGGAGCCCTAGCCTTAGCCAAGGGGAGCCTAAAGCCTAGGGGTGCCCTCGCCTGAAGGCTAGGGGAGCCCTAGCCTAGCCTAGGGTAGCCTAAAGCCTAGGGGTGCCCTCGCCTGAAGGCTAGGGGAGCCCTAGCCTTAGCCTAGGGGAGCCTAAAGCCTAGGGCTGCCCTAGCCTGAAGGCTAGGGGAGCCCTAGCCTTAGCCTAGGGGAGCCCTAGCCTAAAGCCTAGGGGTGCCCTAGTCTGAAGGCTAGGGGAGCCCTAGCCTTAGCCTAGGGGAGCCTAAAGCCTAGGGGTGCCCTAGCCTGAAGGCTAGGGGAGCCCTAGCCTTAGCCTAGGGGTGCCCTAGCCTAAAGCCTAGGGGTGCCCTAGCCTGAAGGCTAGGGGAGCCCTAGCCTTAGCCTAGGGGAGCCTAAAGCCTAGGGGTGCCCTAGCCTGAAGGCTAGGGGAGCCCTAGCCTTAGCCTAGGGGAGCCGTAGCCTAAAGCCTAGGGGTGCCCTAGCCTGAAGGCTAGGGGAGGCCTAGCCTTAGCCTAGGGGAGCCTAAAGCCTAGCGGTGCCCTAGCCTGAAGGCTAGGGGAGCCCTAGCCTTAGCCGAGGGGAGCCTAAAGCCTAGGGCTGCCCTAGCCTGAAGGCTAGGGGAGCCCTCGCCTTAGCCGAGGGGAGCCTAAAGCCTAGGGGTGCCCTAGCCTGAAGGCTAGGGGAGCCCTAGCCTTAGCCGAGAGGAGCCTAAAGCCTAGGGGTGCCCTAGCCTGAAGGCTAGGGGAGCCCTAGCCTTAGCCGAGGGGAGCCTAAAGCCTAGGGGTGCCCTAGCCTGAAGGATAGGGGAGCCCTAGCCTTAGCCGAGGGGAGCCTAAAGCCTTGGGGTGCCCTAACCTGAAGGCTAGGGGAGCCCTAGCCTTAGCCGAGGGGAGCCCTAGCCTAAAGCCGAGGGGTGCCCTCGCCTGAAGGCTAGGGGAGCCCTAGCCTTAGCCTAGGGGAGCCCTAGCCTAAAGCCGAGGGGTGCCCTCGCCTGAAGGCTAGGGGAGCCCTAGCCTTAGCCTAGGGGAGCCTAAAGCCTAGGGGTGCCCTAGCCTGAAGGCTAGGGGAGCCCTAGCTTTAGCCTAGGGGAGCCTAAAGCCTAGGGGTGCCCTAGCCTGAAGGCTAGGGGAGCCCTAGCCTTAGCCTAGGGGAGCCTAAAGCCTAGGGGTGCCCTAGCCTGAAGGCTAGGGGAGCCCTAGCCTTAGCCTAGGGGAGAATAAAGCTTAATGGTGCCCTAGCCTGAAGGCTAGGGGAGCCCTAGCCTTAGCCTAGGGGAGCCTAAAGCCTAGGGGTGCCCTAGCCTGAAGGCTAGGGGAGCCCTAGCCTTAGCCTAGGGGAGCCTAAAGCCTAGGGGTGCCCTAGCCTGAAGGCTAGGGGAGCCCTAGCCTTAGCCTAGGGGAGCCTAAAGCCTAGCGGTGCCCTATCCTGAAGGCTAGGGGAGCCCTAGCCTTAGCCTAGGGGAGCCCTAGCCTAAAGCCTAGGGGTGCCTTAGCCTGAAGGCTAGGGGAGCCCTAGCCTTAGCCTAGGGGAGCCTAAAGCCTAGGGGTGCCCTAGCCTGAAGGCTAGGGGAGCCCTAGCCTTAGCCTAGGTGAGCCCTAGCCTAAAGCCTTGGGGTGCCCTAGCATGAAGGCTAGGGGAGCCCTAGCCTTAGCCTAGGGGAGCCCTAGCCTAAAGCCTAGGGGTGCCCTAGTCTGAAGGCTAGGGGAGCCCTAGCCTTAGCCTAGGGGAGCCTAAAGCCTAGGGGTGCCCTAGCCTGAAGGCTAGGGGAGCCCTAGCCTTAGCCTAGGGGAGCCCTAGCCTAAAGCCTAGGGGTGCCCTAGCCTGAAGGCTAGGGGAGCCCTAGCCTTACCCTAGGGGAGCCTAAAGCCTAGGGGTGCCCTAGCCTGAAGGCTAGGGGAGCCCTAGCCTTAGCCTAGGGGAGCCCTAGCCTAAAGCCTAGGGGTGCCCTAGCCTGAAGGCTAGGGGAGGCCTAGCCTTAGCCTAGGGGAGCCTAAAGCCTAGCGGTGCCATAGCCTGAAGGGTAGGGGAGCCCTAGCCTTAGCCTAGGGGAGCCCTAGCCTTAGCCTAGGGGAGCCCTAGCCTTAGCCTAGGGGAGCCTAAAGCCTAGGGGTGCCCTAGCCTGAAGGCTAGGGGAGCCCTAGCCTTAGCCTAGGGGAGCCTAAAGCCTAGGGGTGCCCTCGCCTGAAGGCCAGGGGAGCCCTAGCCTTAGCCTAGGGGAGCCTAAAGCCTAGGGGTGTCCTCGCCTGAAGGCTAGGGGAGCCCTAGCCTTAGCCTAGGGGAGCCTAAAGCCTAGGGGTGCCCTCGCCTGAAGGCTAGGGGAGCCCTAGCCTTAGCCTAGGGGAGCCTAAAGCCTAGGGGTGCCCTCGCCTGAAGGCTAGGGGAGCCCTAGCCTTAGCCAAGGGGAGCCTAAAGCCTAGGGGTGCCCTCGCCTGAAGGCTAGGGGAGCCCTAGCCTAAGCCTAGGGGAGCCTAAAGCCTAGGGGTGCCCTCGCCTGAAGGCTAGGGGAGCCCTAGCCTTAGCCTAGGGGAGCCTAAAGCCTAGGGGTGCCCTCGCCTGAAGGCTAGGGAAGCCCTAGCCTTAGCCTAGGGGAGCCTAAAGCCTAGGGGTGCAATCGCCTGAAGGCTAGGGGAGCCCTAGCCTTAGTCTAGGAGTGCCCTAGCCTAAAGCCTAGGGGTGCCCTCGCCTGAAGACTAGGGGAGCCCTAGCCTTAGCCTAGGGGAGACCTAGCCTAAAGCCTAGGGGTGCCCTCGCCTGAAGGCTAGGGGAGCCCTAGCCTTAGCCTAGGGGAGCCTAAAGCCTAGGGGTGCCCTCGCCTGAAGGCTAGGGGAGCCCTAGCCTTAGCCTAGGGGAGCCTAAAGCCTAGGGGTGCCCTCGCCTGAAGGCTAGGGGAGCCCTAGCCTTAGCCAAGGGGAGCCTAAAGCCTAGGGGTGCCCTCGCCTGAAGGCTAGGGGAGCCCTAGCCTAGCCTAGGGGAGCCTAAAGCCTAGGGGTGCCCTCGCCTGAAGGCTAGGGGAGCCCTAGCCTTAGCCTAGGGGAGCCTAAAGCCTAGGGGTGCCCTCGCCTGAAGGCTAGGGGAGCCCTAGCCTTAGCCTAGGGGAGCCTAAAGCCTAGGGGTGCCCTCGCCTGAAGGCTAGGGGAGCCCTAGCCTTAGCCTAGGGGAGCCCTAGCCTAAAGCCTAGGGGTGCCCTCGCCTGAAGGCTAGGGGAGCCCTAGCCTTAGCCTAGGGGAGCCCTAGCCTAAAGCCTAGGGGTGCCCTCGCCTGAAGGCTAGGGGAGCCCTAGCCTTAGCCTAGGGGAGCCCTAGCCTAAAGCCTAGGGGTGCCCTCGCCTGAAGGCTAGGGGAGCCCTAGCCTTAGCCTAGGGGAGCCCTAGCCTAAAGCCTAGGGGTGCCCTAGCCTGAAGGCTAGGGGAGCCCTAGCCTTAGCCTAGGGGATCCCTAGCCTAAAGCCTAGGGGTGCCCTAGCCTGAAGGCTAGGGGAGCCCTAGCCTTAGCCTAGGGGAGCCCTAGCCTAAAGCCTAGGGGTGCCCTCGCCTGAAGGCTAGGGGAGCCCTAGCCTTAGCCTAGGGGAGCCTAAAGCCTAGGGGTGCCCTCGCCTGAAGGCTAGGGGAGCCCTAGCCTTAGCCTAGGGGAGCCTAAAGCCTAGGGGTGCCCTCGCCTGAAGGCTAGGGGAGCCCTAGCCTTAGCCTAGGGGAGCCCTAGCCTAAAGCCTAGGGGTGCCCTCGCCTGAAGGCTAGGGGAGCCCTAGCCTTAGCCTAGGGGAGCCCTAGCCTAAAGCCTAGGGGTGCCCTCGCCTGAAGGCTAGGCAGCCCTAGCCTTAGCCTAGGGGAGCCCTAGCCTAAAGCCTAGGGGTGCCCTCGCCTGAAGGCTAGGGGAGCCCTAGCCTTAGCCTAGGGGAGCCCTAGCCTAAAGCCTAGGGGTGCCCTAGCCTGAAGGCTAGGGGAGCCCTAGCCTTAGCCTAGGGGATCCCTAGCCTAAAGCCTAGGGGTGCCCTAGCCTGAAGGCTAGGGGAGCCCTAGCCTTAGCCTAGGGGAGCCCTAGCCTAAAGCCTAGGGGTGCCCTAGCCTGAAGGCTAAGGGAGCCCTAGCCTTAGCCTAGGGGAGCCCTAGCCTAAAGCCTAGGGGTGCCCTAGCCTGAAGGCTAGGGGAGACCTAGCCTTAGCCTAGGGGAGCCATAGCCTAAAGCCTAGGGGTGCCCTAGCCTGAAGGCTAGGGGAGCCCTAGCCTTAGCCTAGGGGAGCCCTAGCCTAAAGCCTAGGGGTGCCCTAGCCTGAAGGCTAGGGGAGCCCTAGCCTTAGCCTAGGGGAGCCTAAAGCCTAGGGGTGCCCTAGCCTGAAGGCTAGGGGAGCCCTAGCCTTAGCCTAGGGGAGCCTAAAGCCTAGGGGTGCCCTAGCCTGAAGACTAGGGGAGCCCTAGCCTTAGCCTAGGGGAGCCTAAAGCCTAGGGGTGCCCTATCCTGAAGGCTAGGGGAGCCCTAGCCTTAGCCTAGGGGAGCCTAAAGCCTAGGGGTGCCCTAGCCTGAAGGCTAGGGGAGCCCTAGCCTTAGCCTAGGGGAGCCTAAAGCCTAGGGGTGCCCTAGCCTGAAGGCTAGGGGAGCTCTAGCCTTAGCCTAGGGGAGCCTAAAGCCTAGGGGTGCCCTAGCCTGAAGGCTAGGGGAGCCCTAGACTTAGCCTAGGGAATCCCTAGCCTAAAGCCTAGCGGTGCCCTAGCCTGAAGGCTAGGGGAGCCCTAGCCTTAGCCTAGGGGAGCCTAAAGCCTAGGGGTGCCCTAGCCTGAAGGCTAGGTTAGCCCTAGCCTTAGCCTAGGGGAGCCCTAGCCTAAAGCCTAGGGGTGCCCTAGCCTGAAGGCTAGGGGAGCCCTAGCCTTAGCCTAGGTGAGCCTAAAGCCTAGGGGTGCCCTAGCCTGAAGGCTAGGGGCCCGTAGCCTCAGCCTAGGGGAGCCCTAGCCTAAAGCCTAGGGGTGCCCTAGCCTGAAGGCTAGGGGAGCCCTAGCCTTAGCCTAGGGGAGCCTAAAGCCTAGGGGTGCCCTAGCCTGAAGGCTAGGGGAGCCCTAGACTTAGCTAGGGAAGCCCTAGCCTAAAGCCTAGCGGTGCCCTAGCCTGAAGGCTAGGGGATCCCTAGCCTTAGCCTAGGGGAGCTAAAGCCTAGGGGTGCCCTAGCCTGAAGGCTAGGGGAGCCCTAGCCTTAGCCTAGGGGAGCCCTAGCCTACAGCCTAGGGGTGCCCTAGCCTGAAGGCTAGGGGAGCCCTAGCCTTAGCCTAGGGGAGCCTAAAGCCTAGGGGTGCCCTAGCCTGAAGGCTAGGGTAGCCCTAGTCTTAGCCTTGGGGAGTCCTAGCCTAAAGCCTAGGGGTGCCCTAGCCTGAAGGCTAGGGGAGCCCTAGCCTTAGCCTAGGGGAGCCTAAAGCCTAGGGGTGCCATAGCCTGAAGGCTAGGGGAGCCCTAGCCTTAGCCTAGGGGAGCCCTAGCCTAAAGCCTAGGGGTGCCCTATCCTGAAGGCTAGGGGAGCCCTAGCCTTAGCCTAGGGGAGGCTAAAGCCTAGGGGTGCTCAAGCCTGAAGGCTAGGGGAGCCCTAGCCTTAGCCTAGGGGAGCCCTGGCCTAAAGCCTAGGGGTGCCCTAGCCTGAAGGCTAGGGGTGCCCTAGCCTTAGCCTAGGGGAGCCTAAAGCCTAGGGGTGCCCTAGCCTGAAGGCTAGGGGAGTCCTAGCCTTAGTCTAGGGGAGCCCTAGCCTAAAGCCTAGGGGTGCCCTAGCCTGAAGGCTAGAGGAGCCCTAGCCTTAGCCTAGGGGAGCCCTAGCCTAAAGCCTAGGGGTGCCCTAGCCTGAAGGCTAGGGGAGCCCTAGCCTTAGCCTAGGGGAGCCTAAAGCCTACGGTTGCCCTAGCCTGAAGGCTAGGGGAGCCCTAGCCTTAGCCTAGGGGAGCCCTAGCCTAAAGCCAAGGGGTGCCCTAGCCTGAAGGCTAGGGGAGCCCTAGCCTTAGCCTAGGGGAGCCTAAAGCCTAGGGGTGCCCTAGCCTGAAGGCTAGGGGAGCCCTAGCCTTGGCCTAGGGGAGCCTAAAGCCTAGGGGTGCCCTAGCCTAAAGCCAAGGGGTGCCCTAGCCTGAAGGCTATGGGAGCCCTAGCCCTAGCCTAGGGGAGCCTAAAGCCTAGGGGTGCCCTAGCCTGAAGGCTAGGGGAGCCCTAGCCTTAGCCTAGGGGAGCCCTAGCCTAAAGCCTAGGTGTGCCCTAGCCTAAAGGCCAGGGGAGCCCTAGCCTTGGCCTAGGGGAGCCTAAAGCCTAGGGGTGCCCTAGCCTGAAGGCTAGGGGAGCCCTAGCCTTAGCCTAGGGGAGCCCTAGCCTAAAGCCTAGGGGTGCCAGAGCCTGAAGGCTAGGGGAGCCCTAGCCTTAGCCTAGGGGAGCCTAAAGCCTAGGGGTGCCCTAGCTTGAAGGCTAGGGTAGCCCTAGCCTTAGCCTAGAGGAGCCCTAGCCTAAAGCCTAGGGGTGCCCTAGCCTGAAGGCTAGGGGAGCCCTAGCCTTAGCCTAGGGGAGCCTAAAGCCTAGGGGAGCACTAGCCTTAGCCTAGAGGAGCCCTAGCCTAAAGCCTAGGGGTGCCCTAGCCTGAAGGCTAGGGGAGCCCTAGCCTTAGCCTAGGGGAGCCTAAAACCTAGGGGTGCCCTAGCCTGAAGGCTAGGGGAGCCCTAGCCTTAGCCTAGGGGAGCCCTAGCCTAAAGCCTAGGGGTGCCCTAGCCTGAAGGCTAGGGGAGCCCTAGCCTTAGCCTAGGGGAGCTTAAAGCCTAGGGATGCCCTAGCCCCTAGCCTTAGCCTAGGGGAGCCCTAGCCTTAGCCTAGGGGAGCCTAAAGCCTCGGGGTGCCCTAGCCTGAAGGCTAGGGGAGCCCTAGCCTTAGCCTAGGGGAGCCCTAGCCTTAGCCTAGGGGAGCCTAAAGCCTAGGGGTGCCCTAGCCTGAAGGCTAGGGGAGCCCTAGCCTTAGCCTAGGGGAGCCCTAGCCTTAGCCTAGGGGAGCCTAAAGCCTAGGGGTGCCCTCGCCTGAAGGCTAGGGGAGCCCTAGCCTTAGCCTAGGGGAGCCTAAAGCCTAGGGGTGCCCTAGCCTGAAGGCTAGGGGAGCCCTAGCCATAGCCTAGGGGAGCCCTAGCCTAGCCTAGGGGAGCCTAAAGCCTAGGGGTGGCCTAGCCTGAAGGCTAGGGGAGCCCTAGCCTTAGCCTAGGGGAGCCTAAAGCCTAGGGGTGCCCTAGCCTGAAGGCTAGGGGAGCCCTAGCCTTAGCCTAGGGGAGCCCTAGCCTTAGCCTAGGAGAGCCTAAAGCCTAGGGGTGCCCTAGCCTGAAGGCTAGGGGAGCCCTAGCCTTAGCCTAGGGGAGCCCTAACCTTAGCCGAGGGGAGCCTAAAGCCTAGGGGTGCCCTAGCCTGAAGGCTAGGGGAGCCCTAGCCTTAGCCCAGGGGAGCCTAAAGCCTAGGGCTGCCCTAGCCTGAAGGCTAGGGGAGCCCTCCCCTTAGCCGAGGGGAGCCTAAAGCCTAGGGGTGCCCTAGCCTGAAGGCTAGGGGAGCCCTAGCCTTAGCCGAGAGGAGCCTAATGCCTAGGGGTGCCCTAGCCTGAAGGCTAGGGGAGCCCTAGCCTTAGCCGAGGGGAGCCTAAAGCCTAGGGGTGCCCTAGCCTGAAGGCTAGGGGAGCCCTAGCCTTAGCCGAGGGGAGCCTAAAGCCTTGGGGTGCCCTAACCTGAAGGCTAGGGGAGCCCTAGCCTTAGCCGAGGGGAGCCCTAGCCTAAAGCCGAGGGGTGCCCTCGCCTGAAGGCTAGGGGAGCCCTAGCCTTAGCCTAGGGGAGCCCTAGCCTAAATCCGAGGGGTGCCCTCGCCTGAAGGCTAGGGGAGCCCTAGCCTTAGCCTAGGGGAGCCTAAAGCCTAGGGGTGCCCTAGCCTGAAGGCTAGGGGAGCCCTAGCCTTAGCCTAGGGGAGCCTAAAGCCTAGGGGTGCCCTAGCCTGAAGGCTAGGGGAGCCCTAGCCTTAGCCTAGTGGAGCCTAAAGCCTAGGGGTGCCCTAGCCTGAAGGCTAGGGTAGCCCTAGCCTTAGCCTAGGGGAGCCTAAAGCCTAATGGTGCCCTAGCCTGAAGGCTAGGGGAGCCCTAGCCTTAGCCTAGGGGAGCCTAAAGCCTAGGGGTGCCCTAGCCTGAAGGCTAGGGTAGCCCTAGCCTTAGCCTAGGGGAGCCTAAAGCCTAGGGGTGCCCTAGCCTGAAGGCTAGGGGAGCCCTAGCCTTAGCCTAGGGGAGCCTAAAGCCTAGGGGTGCCCTAGCCTGAAGGCTAGGGGAGCCCTAGCCTTAGCCTAGGGGAGCCCTAGCCTAAAGCCTAGGGGTGCCCTAGCCTGAAGGCTAGGGGAGCCCTAGCATTAGCCTAGGGGAGCCTAAAGCCTAGGGGTGCCCTAGCCTGAAGGCTAGGGGAGCCCTAGCCTTAGCCTAGGGGAGCCCTAGCCTAAAGCCTAGGGGTGCCCTAGCCTGAAGGCTAGGGGAGCCCTAGCCTTAGCCTAGGTGAGCCCTAGCCTAAAGCCTAGGGCTGCCCTAGCCTGAAGGCTAGGGGAGCCCTAGCCTTAGCCTAGGGGAGCCCTAGCCTAAAGCCTAGGGGTGCCCTAGTCTGAAGGCTAGGGGAGCCCTAGCCTTAGCCTAGGGGAGCCTAAAACCTAGGGGTGACCTAGCCTGAAGGCTAGGGGAGCCCTAGCCTTAGCCTAGGGGTGCCCTAGCCTAAAGCCTAGGGGTGCCCTCGCCTGAAGGCTAGGGGAGCCCTAGCCTTAGCCTAGGGGAGCCCTAGCCTAAAGCCTAGGGGTGCCCTCGCCTGAAGGCTAGGGGAGCCCTAGCCTTAGCCTAGGGGAGCCCTAGCCTAAAGCCTAGGGGTGCCCTCGCCTGAAGGCTAGGGGAGCCCTAGCCTTAGCCTAGGGGAGCCCTAGCCTAAAGCCTAGGGGTGCCCTAGCCTGAAGGCTAGGGGAGCCCTAGCCTTAGCCTAGGGGAGCCCTAGCCTAAAGCGTAGGGGTGCCCTCGCCTGAAGGCTAGGGGAGCCCTAGCCTTAGCCTAGGGGAGCCTAAAGCCTAGGGGTGCCCTAGCCTGAAGGCTAGGGGAGCCCTAGCCTTAGCCTATGGGAGCCTAAAGCCTAGGGGTGCCCTCGCCTGAAGGCTAGGGGAGCCCTAGCCTTAGCCAAGGGGAGCCTAAAGCCTAGGGGTGCCCTCGCCTGAAGGCTAGGGCAGCCCTAGCCTAAGCCTAGGGGAGCCTAAAGCCTAGGGGTGCCCTCGCCTGAAGGCTAGGGGAGCCCTAGCCTTAGCCTAGGGGAGCCTAAAGCCTAGGGGTGCCCTCGCCTGAAGGCTAGGGCAGCCCTAGCCTTAGCCTAGGGGAGCCTAAAGCCTAGGGGTGCCCTCGCCTGAAGGCTAGGGGAGCCCTAGCCTTAGCCTAGGGGAGCCTAAAGCCTAGGGGTGCCCTCGCCTGAAGGCTAGGGGAGCCCTAGCCTTAGCCTAGGGGAGCCCTAGCCTAAATCCTAGGGGTGCCCTCGCCTGAAGGCTAGGGGAGCCCTAGCCTTAGCCTAGGGGAGCCCTAGCCTAAAGCCTAGGGGTGCCCTCGCCTGAAGGCTAGGGGAGCCCTAGCCTTAGCCTAGGGGAGCCCTAGCCTAAAGCCTAGGGGTGCCCTCGCCTGAAGGCTAGGGGAGCCCTAGCCTTAGCCTAGGGGAGCCCTAGCCTAAAGCCTAGGGGTGCCCTAGCCTGAAGGCTAGGGGAGCCCTAGCCTTAGCCTAGGGGAGCCCTAGCCTAAAGCCTAGTGGTGCCCTAGCCTGAAGGCTAGGGGAGCCCTAGCCTTAGCCGAGGGAAGCCCTAGCCTAAAGCCTAGGGGTGCCCTAGCCTGAAGGCTAAGGGAGCCCTAGCCTTAGCCTAGGGGAGCCCTAGCCTAAAGCCTAGGGGTGCCCTAGCCTGAAGGCTAGGGGAGCCCTAGCCTTAGCCTAGGGGAGCCCTAGCCTAAAGCCTAGGGGTGCCCTAGCCTGAAGGCTAGGGGAGCCCTAGCCTTAGCCTAGGGGAGCCCTAGCCTAAAGCCTAGGGGTGCCCTAGCCTGAAGGCTAGGGGAGCCCTAGCCTTAGCCTAGGGGAGCCTAAAGCCTAGGGGTGCCCTAGCCTGAAGGCTAGGGGAGCCCTAGCCTTAGCCTAGGGGAGCCTAAAGCCTAGGGGTGCCCTAGCCTGAAGGCTAGGGGAGCCCTAGCCTTAGCCTAGGGGAGCCTAAAGCCTAGGGGTGCCCTAGCCTGAAGGCTAGGGGAGCCCTAGCCTTAGCCTAGGGGAGCCTAAAGCCTAGGGGTGCCCTAGCCTGAAGGCTAGGGGAGCCCTAGCCTTAGCCTAGGGGAGCCTAAAGCCTAGGGGTGCCCTAGCCTGAAGGCTAGGGGAGCCCTAGCCTTAGCCTAGGGGAGCCTAAAGCCTAGGGCTGCCCTAGCCTGAAAGCTAGGGGAGCCCTAGCCTTAGCCTAGGGGAGCCTAAAGCCTAGGGGTGCCCTAGCCTGAAGGCTAGGGGAGCCCTAGCTTTAGCCTAGGGGAGCCCTAGCCTAAAGCCTAGGGGTGCCCTAGCCTGAAGGCTAGGGGAGCCCTAGCCTTAGCCTAGGGGAGCCTAAAGCCTAGGGGTGCCCTAGCCTGAAGGCTAGGGGAGCCCTAGACTTAGCCTAGGGAATCCCTAGCCTAAAGCCTAGCGGTGCCCTAGCCTGAAGGCTAGGGGAGCCCTAGCCGTAGCCTAGGGGAGCCTAAAGCCTAGGGGTGCCCTAGCCTGAAGGCTAGGGGAGCCCTAGCCTTAGCCTAGGTGAGCCTAAAGCCTAGGGGTGCCCTAGCCTGAAGGCTAGGGGCCCGTATCCTTAGCCTAGGGGAGCCCTAGCCTAAAGCCTAGGGGTGCCCTAGCCTGAAGGCTAGGGGAGCCCTAGCCTTAGCCTAGGGGAGCCTAAAGCCTAGGGGTGCCCTAGCCTGAAGGCTAGGGGAGCCCTAGACTTAGCCTAGGGAAGCCCTAGCCTAAAGCCTAGCGGTGCCCTAGCCTGAAGGCTAGGGGAGCCCTAGCCTTAGCCTAGGGGAGCCTAAAGCCTAGGGGTGCCCTAGCCTGAAGGCTAGGGGAGCCCTAGACTTAGCCTAGGGGAGCCCTAGCCTAAAGCCTAGGGGTGCCCTAGCCTGAAGGCTAGGGGAGCCCTAGCCTTGGCCTAGGGGAGCCTAAAGCCTAGGGGTGCCCTAGCCTGAAGGCTAGGGGAGCCCTAGTCTTAGCATTGGGGAGTCCTAGCCTAAAGCCTAGGGGTGCCGTAGCCTGAAGGCTAGGGGAGCCCTAGCCTTAGCCTAGGGGAGCCTAAAGCCCAGTGGTGCCCTAGCCTGAAGGCTAGGGGAGCCCTAGCCTTAGCCTAGGGGAGCCCTAGCCTAAAGCCTAGGGGTGCCTAGCCTGAAGGCTAGGGGAGCCCTAGCCTTGGCCTAGGGGAGCCTAAAGCCTAGGGGTGCCCTAGCCTGAAGACTAGGGGAGCCCTAGCCTTAGCCTAGGGGAGCCCTAGCCTAAAGCCTAGGGGTGCCCTAGCCTGAAGGCTAGGGGAGCCCTAGCCTTAGCCTAGGGGAGCCTAAAACCTAGGGGTGCCCTAGCCTGAAGGCTAGGGGAGCCCTAGCCTTAGCCTAGGGGAGCCCTAGCCTAAAGCCTAGGGGTGCCCTAGACTGAAGGCTAGGGGACCCCTAGCCTTAGCCTAGGGAAGCCCTAGCCTAAAGCCTAGGGGTGCCCTAGCCTGAAGGCTAGGGGAGCCCTAGCCTTAGCCTAGGGGAGCTTAAAGCCTAGGGATGCCCTAGCCCCTAGCCTTAGCCTAGGGGAGCCCTAGCCTTAGCCTAGGGGAGCCTAAAGCCTCGGGGTGCCCTAGCCTGAAGGCTAGGGGAGCCCTAGGCTTAGCCTAGGGGAGCCCTAGCCTTAGCCTAGGGGAGCCTAAAGCCTAGGGGTGCCCTAGGCTGAAGGCTAGGGGAGCCCTAGCCTTAGCCTAGGGGAGCCCTAGCCTTAGCCTAGGGGAGCCTAAAGCCTAGGGGTGCCCTCGCCTGAAGGCTAGGGGAGCCCTAGCCTTAGCCTAGGGGAGCCTAAAGCCTAGGGGTGCCCTAGCCTGAAGGCTAGGGGAGCCCTAGCCTTAGCCTAGGGGAGCCCTAGCCTAGCCTAGGGGAGCCTAAAGCCTAGGGGTGGCCTAGCCTGAAGGCTAGGGGAGCCCTAGCCTTAGCCTAGGGGAGCCTAAAGCCTAGGGGTGCCCTAGCCTGAAGGCTAGGGGAGCCCTAGCCTTAGCCTAGGGGAGCCCTAACCTTAGCCGAGGGGAGCCTAAAGCCTAAGGGTGCCCTAGCCTGAAGGCTAGGGGAGCCCTAGCCTTAGCCGAGGGGAGCCTAAAGCCTAGGGCTGCCCTAGCCTGAAGGCTAGGGGAGCCCTCGCCTTAGCCGAGGGGAGCCTAAAGCCTAGGGGTGCCCTAGCCTGAAGGCTAGGGGAGCCCTCGCCTTAGCCGAGGGGAGCCTAAAGCCTAGGGGTGCCCTAGCCTGAAGGCTAGGGGAGCCCTAGCCTTAGCCGAGAGGAGCCTAAAGCCTAGGGGTGCCCTAGCCTGAAGGCTAGGGGAGCCCTAGCCTTAGCCGAGGGGAGCCTAAAGCCTACGGGTGCCCTAGCCTGAAGGCTAGGGGAGCCCTAGCCTTAGCCGAGGGGAGCCTAAAGCCTTGGGGTGCCCTAACCTGAACTAGGGGAGCCCTAGCCTTAGCCGAGGGGAGCCCTAGCCTAAAGCCGAGGGGTGCCCTCGCCTGAAGGCTAGGGGAGCCCTAGCCTTAGCCTAGGGGAGCCCTAGCCTAAAGCCGAGTGGTGCCCTCGCCTGAAGGCTAGGGGACCCCTAGCCTTAGCCTAGGGGAGCCTAAAGCCTAGGGGTGCCCTAGCCTGAAGGCTAGGGGAGCCCTAGCCTTAGCCTAGGGGAGCCTAAAGCCTAGGGGTGCCCTAGCCTGAAGGCTAGGGGAGCCCTAGCCTTAGCCTAGGGGAGCCTAAAGCTTAATGGTGCCCTAGCCTGAAGGCTAGGGGAGCCCTAGCCTTAGCCTAGGGGAGCCTAAAGCCTAGGGGTGCCCTAGCCTGAAGGCTAGGGGAGCCCTAGCCTTAGCCTAGGGGAGCCTAAAGCCTAGGGGTGCCCTAGCCTGAAGGCTAGGGGAGCCCTAGCCTTAGCCTAGGGGAGCCTAAATCCTAGGGGTGCCCTAGCCTGAAGGCTAGGGGAGCCCTAGCCTTAGCCTAGGGGAGCCCTAGCCTAAAGCCTAGGGGTGCCCTAGCCTGAAGGCTAGGGGAGCCCTAGCCTTAGCCTAGGGGAGCCTAAAGCCTAGGGGTGCCCTAGCCTGAAGGCTAGGGGAGCCCTAGCCTTAGCCTAGGTGAGCCCTAGCCTAAAGCCTAGGGGTGCCCTAGCCTGAAGGCTAGGGGAGCCCTAGCCTTAGCCAAGGGGAGCCTAAAGCCTAGGGGTGCCCTAGCCTGAAGGCTAGGGGAGCCCTAGCCTTAGCCTAGGGGAGCCCTAGCCTAAAGCCTAGGGGTGCCCTAGCCTGAAGGCTAGGGGAGGCCTAGCCTTAGCCTAGGGGAGCCTAAAGCCTAGCGGTGCCCTAGCCTGAAGGGTAGGGGAGCCCTAGCCTTAGCCTAGGGGAGCCCTAGCCTTAGCCTAGGGGAGCCCTAGCCTTAGCCTAGGGGAGCCTAAAGCCTAGGGGTGCCCTAGCCTGAAGGCTAGGGGAGCCCTAGCCTTAGCCTAGGGGAGCCTAAAGCCTAGGGGTGCCCTCGCCTGAAGTCTAGGGGAGCCCTAGCCTTAGCCTAGGGGAGCCTAAAGCCTAGGGGTGCCCTCGCCTGAAGGCTAGGGGAGCCCTAGCCTTAGCCTAGGGGAGCCTAAAGCCTAGGGGTGCCCTCGCCTGAAGGCTAGGGGAGCCCTAGCCTTAGCCTAGGGGAGCCTAAAGACTAGGGTTGCCCTCGCCTGAAGGCTAGGGGAGCCCTAGCCTTAGCCAAGGGGAGCCTAAAGCCTAGGGGTGCCCTCGCCTGAAGGCTAGGGGAGCCCTAGCCTAAGCCTAGGGGAGCCTAAAGCCTAGGGGTGCCCTCGCCTGAAGGCTAGGGGAGCCCTAGCCTTAGCCTAGGGGAGCCTAAAGCCTAGGGGTGCCCTCGCCTGAAGGCTAGGGAAGCCCTAGCCTTAGCCTAGGGGAGCCTAAAGCCTAGGGGTGCCCTCGCCTGAAGGCTAGGGGAGCCCTAGACTTAGCCTAGGGGTGCCCTAGCCTAAAGCCTAGGGGTGCCCTCGCCTGAAGGCTAGGGGAGCCCTAGCCTTAGCCTAGGGGAGCCCTAGCCTAAAGCCTAGGGGTGCCCTCGCCTGAAGGCTAGGGGAGCCCTAGCCTTAGCCTAGGGGAGCCCTAGCCTAAAGCCTAGGGGTGCCCTAGCCTGAAGGCTAGGGGAGCCCTAGCCTTAGCCTAGGGGAGCCCTAGCCTAAAGCCTAGGGGTGCCCTCGCCTGAAGGCTAGGGGAGCCCTAGCCTTAGTCTAGGGGAGCCTAAAGCCAAGGGGTGCCCTCGCCTGAAGGCTAGGGGAGCCCTAGCCTTAGCCTAGGGGAGCCTAAAGCCTAGGGGTGCCCTCGCCTGAAGGCTAGGGTAGCCCTAGCCTTAGCCAAGGGGAGCCTAAAGCCTAGGGGTGCCCTCGCCTGAAGGCTAGGGGATCCCTAGCCTAGCCTAGGGGAGCCTAAAGCCTAGGGGTGCCCTCGCCTGAAGGCTAGGGGAGCCCTAGCCTTAGCCTAGGGGAGCCTAAAGCCTAGGGGTGCCCTCGCCTGAAGGCTAGGGGAGCCCTAGCCTTAGCCTAGGGGAGCCTAAAGCCTAGGGGTGCCCTCGCCTGAAGGCTAGGGGAGCCCTAGCCTTAGCCTAGGGGAGCCCTAGCCTAAAGCCTAGGGGTGCCCTCGCCTGAAGGCTAGGGGAGCCCTAGCCTTAGCCTAGGGGAGCCCTAGCCTAAAGCCTAGGGGTGCCCTCGCCTGAAGGCTAGGGGAGCCCTAGCCTTAGCCTAGGGGAGCCCTAGCCTAAAGCCTAGGGGTGCCCTCGCCTGAAGGCTAGGGGAGCCCTAGCCTTAGCCTAGGGGAGCCCTAGCCTAAAGCCTAGGGGTGCCCTCGCCTGAAGGCTAGGGGAGCCCTAGCCTTAGCCTAGGGGATCCCTAGCCTAAAGCCTAGGGGTGCCCTAGCCTGAAGGCTAGGGGAGCCCTAGCCTTAGCCTAGGGGAGCCCTAGCCTAAAGCCTAGGGGTGCCCTAGCCTGAAGGCTAAGGGAGCCCTAGCCTTAGCCTAGGGGAGCCCTAGCCTAAAGCCTAGGGGTGCCCTAGCCTGAAGGCTAGGGGAGCCCTAGCCTTAGCCTAGGGGAGCCCTAGCCTAAAGCCTAGGGGTGCCCTAGCCTGAAGGCTAGTGGAGCCCTAGCCTTAGCCTAGGGGAGCCCTAGCCTAAAGCCTAGGGGTGCCCTAGCCTGAAGGCTAGGGGAGCCCTAGCCTTAGCCTAGGGGAGCCTAAAGCCTAGGGGTGCCCTAGCCTGAAGGCTAGGGGAGCCCTAGCCTTAGCCTAGGGGAGCCTAAAGCCTAGGGGTGCCCTAGCCTGAAGGCTAGGGGAGCCCTAGCCTTAGCCTAGGGGAGCCTAAAGCCTAGGGGTGCCCTAGCCTGAAGGCTAGGGGAGCCCTAGCCTTAGCCTAGGGGAGCCTAAAGCCTAGGGGTGCCCTAGCCTGAAGGCTAGGGGAGCTCTAGCCTTAGCCTAGGGGAGCCTAAAGCCTAGGGCTGCCCTAGCCTGAAGGCTAGGGGAGCCCTAGCCTTAGCCTAGGGGAACCTAAAGCCTAGGGGTGCCCTAGCCTGAAGGCTAGGGGAGCCCTAGCCTTAGCCTAGGGGAGCCTAAAGCCTAGGGGTGCCCTAGCCTGAAGGCTAGGGGAGCCCTAGCCTTAGCATAGGGGAGCCTAAAGTCTAGGGGTGCCCTAGCCTGAAGGCTAGGGGAGCCCTAGCCTTAGCCTAGGGCAGCCTAAAGCCTAGGGGTGCCCTAGCCTGAAGGCTAGGGGAGCCCTAGCCTTAGCCTAGGGGAGCCCTAGCCTAAAGCCTAGGGGTGCCCTAGCCTGAAGGCTAGGGGAACCCTAGCCTTAGCCTAGGGGAGCCTAAAGCCTAGGGGTGCCCTAGCCTGAAGGCTAGGGGAGCCCTAGACTTAGCCTAGGGAATCCCTAGCCTAAAGCCTAGCGGTGCCCTAGCCTAAAGGCTAGGGGAGCCCTAGCCTTAACCTAGGGGAGCCTAAAGCCTAGGGTTGCCCTAGCCTGAAGGCTAGGGTAGCCCTAGCCTTAGCCTAGGGGAGCCCTAGCCTAAAGCCTAGGGGTGCCCTAGCCTGAAGGCTAGGGGAGCCCTAGCCTTAGCCTAGGTGAGCCTAAAGCCTAGGGGTGCCCTAGCCTGAAGGCTAGGGGCCCGTAGCCTTAGCCTAGGGGAGCCCTAGCCTAAAGCCTAGGGGTGCCCTAGCCTGAAGGCTAGGGGAGCCCTAGCCTTAGCCTAGGGGAGCCTAAAGCCTAGCGGTGCCCTAGCCTGAAGGCTAGGGGAGCCCTAGCCTTAGCCTAGGGGAGCCCTGGCCTAAAGCCTAGGGGTGCCCTAGCCTGAAGGCTAGGGGAGCCCTAGCCTTAGTCTAGGGGAGCCTAAAGCCTAGGGGTGCCCTCGCCTGAAGGCTAGGGGAGCCCTAGCCTTAGCCTAGGGGAGCCTAAAGCCTAGGGGTGCCCTCGACTGAAGGCTAGGGGAGCCCTAGCCTTAGCCAAGGGGAGCCTAAAGCCTAGGGGTGCCCTCGCCTGAAGGCTAGGGGAGCCCTAGCCTAGCCTAGGGGAGCCTAAAGCCTAGGGGTGCCCTCGCCTGAAGGCTAGGGGAGCCCTAGCCTTAGCCTAGGGGAGCCTAAAGCCTAGGGGTGCCCTCGCCTGAAGGCTAGGGGAGCCCTAGCCTTAGCCTAGGGGAGCCTAAAGCCTAGGGGTGCCCTAGCCTGAAGGCTAGGGGAGCCCTAGCCTTAGCCTAGGGGAGCCCTAGCCTAAAGCCAAGGGGTGCCCTAGCCTGAAGGCTATGGGAGCCCTAGCCTTAGCCTAGGGGAGCCTAAAGCTTAGGGGTGCCCTAGCCTGAAGGCTAGGGGAGCCCTAGCCTAAAGCCTAGGTGTGCCCTAGCCTAAAGGCAAGGGCAGCCCTAGCCTTGGCCTAGGGGAGCCTAAAGCCTAGGGGTGCCCTAGCCTGAAGGCTAGGGGAGCCCTAGCCTTAGCCTAGGGGAGCCCTAGCCTAAAGCCTAGGGGTGCCAGAGCCTGAAGGCTAGGGGAGCCCTAGCCTTAGCCTAGGGGAGCCTAAAGCCTAGGGGTGCCCTAGCCTGAAGGCTAGGGTAGCCCTAGCCTTAGCCTAGAGGAGCCCTAGCCTAAAGCCTAGGGGTGCCCTAGCCTGAAGGCTAGGGGAGCCCTACCCTTAGCCTAGGGGAGCCTAAAGCCTAGGGGTGCCCTAGCCTGAAGGCTAGGGACCCGTAGCCTTAGCCTAGGGGAGCCCTAGCCTAAAGCCTAGGGGTCCCCTAGCCTGAAGGCTAGGGGAGCCCTAGCCTTAGCCTAGGGGAGCCTAAAGCCTAGGGGTGCCCTAGCCTGAAGGCTAGGGGAGCCTTAGCCTTAGCCTAGGGGAGCCTAAAGCCTAGGGGTGCCCTAGCCTGAAGGCTAGGGGAGCCCTAGCCTTGGCCTAGGGGAGCCTAAAGCCTAGGGGTGCCCTAGCCTGAAGGCTAGGGGAGCCCTAGCCTTAGCCTAGGGGAGCCCTAGCCTAAAGCCAAGGGGTGCCCTAGCCTGAAGGCTATGGGAGCCCTAGCCTTAGCCTAGGGGAGCCTAAAGCCTAGGGGTGCCCTAGCCTGAAGGCTAGGGGAGCCCTAGCCTAAAGCCTAGGTGTGCCCTAGCCTAAAGGCCAGGGGAGCCCTAGCCTTGGCCTAGGGGAGCCTAAAGCCTAGGGGTGCCCTAGCCTGAAGGCTAGGGGAGCCCTAGCCTTAGCCTAGGGGAGCCCTAGCCTAAAGCCTAGGGGTGCCAGACCCTGAAGGCTAGGGGAGCCCTAGCCTTAGCCTAGGGGAGCCTAAAGCCTAGGGGTGCCCTAGCCTGAAGGCTAGGGGAGCCCTAGCCTTAGCCTAGGGGAGCCTAAAGCCTAGGGGTGCCCTAGCCTGAAGGCTAGGGGAGCCCTAGACTTAGCCTAGGGGAGCCTAAAGCCTAGGGGTGCCCTAGCCTGAAGGCTAGGGGAGCCCTAGCCTTAGCCTAGGGGAGCCTAAAGCCTAGGGGTGCCCTAGCCTGATGGCTAGGGGAGCCCTAGCCTTAGCCTAGGGGAGCCTAAAGCCTAGGGCTGCCCTAGCCTGAAAGCTAGGGGAGCCCTAGCCTTAGCCTAGGGGAGCCTAAAGCCTAGGGGTGCCCTAGCCTGAAGGCTAGGGGAGCCCTAGCTTTAGCCTAGGGGAGCCCTAGCCTAAAGCCTAGGGGTGCCCTAGCCTGAAGGCTAGGGGAGCCCTAGCCTTAGCCTAGGGGAGCCTAAAGCCTAGGGGTGCCCTAGCCTGAAGGCTAGGGGAGCCCTAGACTTAGCCTAGGGAATCCCTAGCCTAAAGCCTAGCGGTGCCCTAGCCTGAAGGCTAGGGGAGCCCTAGCCGTAGCCTAGGGGAGCCTAAAGCCTAGGGGTGCCCTAGCCTAAAGGCCAGGGGAGCCCTAGCCTTGGCCTAGGGGAGCCTAAAGCCTAGGGGTGCCCTAGCCTGAAGGCTAGGGGAGCCCTAGCCTTAGCCTAGGGGAGCCCTAGCCTAAAGCCTAGGGGTGCCAGACCCTGAAGGCTAGGGGAGCCCTAGCCTTAGCCTAGGTGAGCCTAAAGCCTAGGGGTGCCCTAGCCTGAAGGCTAGGGGCCCGTATCCTTAGCCTAGGGGAGCCCTAGCCTAAAGCCTAGGGGTGCCCTAGCCTGAAGGCTAGGGGAGCCCTAGCCTTAGCCTAGGGGAGCCTAAAGCCTAGGGGTGCCCTAGCCTGAAGGCTAGGGGAGCCCTAGACTTAGCCTAGGGAAGCCCTAGCCTAAAGCCTAGCGGTGCCCTAGCCTGAAGGCTAGGGGAGCCCTAGCCTTAGCCTAGGGGAGCCTAAAGCCTAGGGGTGCCCTAGCCTGAAGGCTAGGGGAGCCCTAGACTTAGCCTAGGGGAGCCCTAGCCTAAAGCCTAGGGGTGCCCTAGCCTGAAGGCTAGGGGAGCCCTAGCCTTGGCCTAGGGGAGCCTAAAGCCTAGGGGTGCCCTAGCCTGAAGGCTAGGGGAGCCCTAGTCTTAGCATTGGGGAGCCCTAGCCTAAAGCCTAGGGGTGCCCTAGCCTGAAGGCTAGGGGAACCCTAGCCTTAGCCTAGGGGAGCCTAAAGCCTAGGGGTGCCCTAGCCTGAAGGCTAGGGGAGCCCTAGACTTAGCCTAGGGAATCCCTAGCCTAAAGCCTAGCGGTGCCCTAGCCTAAAGGCTAGGGGAGCCCTAGCCTTAACCTAGGGGAGCCTAAAGCCTAGGGTTGCCCTAGCCTGAAGGCTAGGGTAGCCCTAGCCTTAGCCTAGGGGAGCCCTAGCCTAAAGCCTAGGGGTGCCCTAGCCTGAAGGCTAGGGGAGCCCTAGCCTTAGCCTAGGTGAGCCTAAAGCCTAGGGGTGCCCTAGCCTGAAGGCTAGGGGCCCGTAGCCTTAGCCTAGGGGAGCCCTAGCCTAAAGCCTAGGGGTGCCCTAGCCTGAAGGCTAGGGGAGCCCTAGCCTTAGCCTAGGGGAGCCTAAAGCCTAGCGGTGCCCTAGCCTGAAGGCTAGGGGAGCCCTAGCCTTAGCCTAGGGGAGCCCTGGCCTAAAGCCTAGGGGTGCCCTAGCCTGAAGGCTAGGGGAGCCCTAGCCTTAGTCTAGGGGAGCCTAAAGCCTAGGGGTGCCCTCGCCTGAAGGCTAGGGGAGCCCTAGCCTTAGCCTAGGGGAGCCTAAAGCCTAGGGGTGCCCTCGACTGAAGGCTAGGGGAGCCCTAGCCTTAGCCAAGGGGAGCCTAAAGCCTAGGGGTGCCCTCGCCTGAAGGCTAGGGGAGCCCTAGCCTAGCCTAGGGAGCCTAAAGCCTAGGGGTGCCCTCGCCTGAAGGCTAGGGGAGCCCTAGCCTTAGCCTAGGGGAGCCTAAAGCCTAGGGGTGCCCTCGCCTGAAGGCTAGGGGAGCCCTAGCCTTAGCCTAGGGGAGCCTAAAGCCTAGGGGTGCCCTAGCCTGAAGGCTAGGGGAGCCCTAGCCTTAGCCTAGGGGAGCCCTAGCCTAAAGCCAAGGGGTGCCCTAGCCTGAAGGCTAGGGGAGCCTTAGCCTTAGCCTAGGGGAGCCTAAAGCCTAGGGGTGCCCTAGCCTGAAGCCTAGGGGAGCCCTAGCCTTGGCCTAGGGGAGCCTAAAGCCTAGGGGTGCCCTAGCATGAAGGCTAGGGGAGCCCTAGCCTTAGCCTAAGGGAGCCCTAGCCTAAAGCCAAGGGGTTGCCCTAGCCTGAAGGCTATGGGAGCCCTAGCCTTAGCCTAGGGGAGCCTAAAGCCTAGGGGTGCCCTAGCCTGAAGGCTAGGGGAGCCCTAGCCTAAAGCCTAGGTGTGCCCTAGCCTAAAGGCAAGGGCAGCCCTAGCCTTGGCCTAGGGGAGCCTAAAGCCTAGGGGTGCCCTAGCCTGAAGGCTAGGGGAGCCCTAGCCTTAGCCTAGGGGAGCCCTAGCCTAAAGCCTAGGGGTGCCAGAGCCTGAAGGCTAGGGGAGCCCTAGCCTTAGCCTAGGGGAGCCTAAAGCCTAGGGGTGCCCTAGCCTGAAGGCTAGGGTAGCCCTAGCCTTAGCCTAGAGGAGCCCTAGCCTAAAGCCTAGGGGTGCCCTAGCCTGAAGGCTAGGGGAGCCCTACCCTTAGCCTAGGGGAGCCTAAAGCCTAGGGGTGCCCTAGCCTGAAGGCTAGGGACCCGTAGCCTTAGCCTAGGGGAGCCCTAACCTAAAGCCTAGGGGTCCCCTAGCCTGAAGGCTAGGGGAGCCCTAGCCTTAGCCTAGGGGAGCCTAAAGCCTAGGGGTGCCCTAGCCTGAAGGCTAGGGGAGCCTTAGCCTTAGCCTAGGGGAGCCTAAAGCCTAGGGGTGCCCTAGCCTGAAGGCTAGGGGAGCCCTAGCCTTGGCCTAGGGGAGCCTAAAGCCTAGGGGTGCCCTAGCCTGAAGGCTAGGGGAGCCCTAGCCTTAGCCTAGGGGAGCCCTAGCCTAAAGCCAAGGGGTGCCCTAGCCTGAAGGCTATGGGAGCCCTAGCCTTAGCCTAGGGGAGCCTAAAGCCTAGGGTGCCCTAGCCTGAAGGCTAGGGGAGCCCTAGCCTAAAGCCTAGGTGTGCCCTAGCCTAAAGGCCAGGGGAGCCCTAGCCTTGGCCTAGGGGAGCCTAAAGCCTAGGGGTGCCCTAGCCTGAAGGCTAGGGGAGCCCTAGCCTTAGCCTAGGGGAGCCCTAGCCTAAAGCCTAGGGGTGCCAGACCCTGAAGGCTAGGGGAGCCCTAGCCTTAGCCTAGGGGAGCCTAAAGCCTAGGGGTGCCCTAGCCTGAAGGCTAGGGGAGCCCTAGCCTTAGCCTAGGGGAGCCTAAAGCCTAGGGGTGCCCTAGCCTGAAGGCTAGGGGAGCCCTAGCCTTAGCCTAGGGGAGCCTAAAGCCTAGGGGTGCCCTAGCCTGAAGGCTAGGGGAGCCCTAGCCTTAGCCTAGGGGAGCCTAAAGCCTAGGGGTGCCCTAGCCTGAAGGCTAGGGGAGCCCTAGCCTTAGCCTAGGGGAGCCTAAAGCCTAGGGCTGCCCTAGCCTGAAAGCTAGGGGAGCCCTAGCCTTAGCCTAGGGGAGCCTAAAGCCTAGGGGTGCCCTAGCCTGAAGGCTAGGGGAGCCCTAGCTTTAGCCTAGGGGAGCCCTAGCCTAAAGCCTAGGGGTGCCCTAGCCTGAAGGCTAGGGGAGCCCTAGCCTTAGCCTAGGGGAGCCTAAAGCCTAGGGGTGCCCTAGCCTGAAGGCTAGGGGAGCCCTAGACTTAGCCTAGGGAATCCCTAGCCTAAAGCCTAGCGGTGCCCTAGCCTGAAGGCTAGGGGAGCCCTAGCCGTAGCCTAGGGGAGCCTAAAGCCTAGGGGTGCCCTAGCCTGAAGGCTAGGGGAGCCCTAGCCTTAGCCTAGGTGAGCCTAAAGCCTAGGGGTGCCCTAGCCTGAAGGCTAGGGGCCCGTATCCTTAGCCTAGGGGAGCCCTAGCCTAAAGCCTAGGGGTGCCCTAGCCTGAAGGCTAGGGGAGCCCTAGCCTTAGCCTAGG